>NW_014543822.1:285133-310295 GCF_000741045.1 Vigna radiata var. radiata | reverse complement strand
TATAAATTATATTATTTCTAAAATTTAATTTGAAGTTTTGGACTGAGACTAAAATTTAATTAAAGTTTTGGAGTGGGGCTAAACCCACTTTAACCCTGACCTTAACCCACTTGAGAGGGGGTTTTGGGGGTTGGGGCTTTTTTTTGGCCCCCTACTTAAGGGGCTTCTTAAAATAGGGCTTTTTCAATAGTGGGTTGGGGTTGGCTCTGGGACCATGGGTTAAATTGACACCTCTAGCCGCTGCCGACGAAACTGTCCGCCACCACCGTTCTCGCGCTCTATCAGAGACTCAGAAACCGCATTCGCTGCACAACCGCAACCATCTCCTTCTTCGTGAGCCACGGCCAGAAACTTCTCCATTGGACTAGCATCGAAACCGCCAATACAAAAACCCCAACTAGCAAAACTCGCCGTTACCGAAGAAGGCTTGAATGGTCAAGTACTCTTCGCGTTCATACTCACCATACTACCCTTTGGTGCTAGGGTCGATTGATTAAACCAAACAACAGAGTATTTGACTAATTGATTTCTTGTAGAAGTTGGCTTACGATTGGCTGAATTTTTTTTTTTTTACAGGGAGGATTTGTAATAAGAAGATGATGAATCTGGAAATAATGGGTTAGGCTATTCTGTTGTGGGAAAACGGCCTTAAGGTTCTTCACGGCATCAGTGAAAGTTGACGATGATAACAGGATTATGTGCAGGGGTAGACTCAAAACAGTTTGAGGCAGCAATATGTCATGGTATGGACGTCGAGGATAGAGGAGGAAGGATGGTAGTGACGCTGTGGCCGAGAGAAACGCGATGAAGACAGTGGTGATGGTATCGCGAACAACTCAGGGAAGCTTGGTCAATTTTTTTTTATGAGATGAATCAAAATTTGGAGAAACTGTTTATGATAAAAATTTTGTAAAAGGTAAACCTTACTGATTTAAGAAAATGAAAGAGGAAGCAATGCTTCACTCTCTGGATAGGACTCTCATGGTGTTTCAGGGACGTCGAGAGCCATGGAAGATCAGAACATAGTGGCTTCGAAGAGGAGATAGAGAAGAAATTTCCAGGAAACCTTGTTATGCAAGGCATGCTCGTGGAAAAGGGATGGAGATATACGTTGATGATAGGGAATAGTGAGAAACTAATGCAGCAAAATGAACAAGAACAAATGAAAACATATTGGATCCATGAATAACAAGTAATTGATTCATCTTCAAGATGAAACAGATTAGCTAATTGGGATAGAAAACTTACCTTGGTGCTGAAGTCTCTCTGCCCTTTTTTGTTCCGTTTTCTTTCTGCGATTTGTGGATTCAGATGGTTTTTTTTGCTCTTGTAGATGGCTGGCAGCTGTCGCCACAGAGGACGGACGATGGTGTATCTCTTGAAGCTCTGTTCTCTTTTGTCAAACTCTGGGAGCTCCTCCTTGTGGCTGGCTTTCCTTTTTCTTTGTATGCCGATTAGAGTTCGTGTTAGGGGGATGGAGTCATGAATGCTCAAGCTGATGGTGAAGTGTTGGAGGTGAGGAATTAGGGCTGAACAAAAGCATCGTTCAGGTTAGGATGGGTTTTTTTATGGGGCCCTTGTTGAGAGGTTCTCTGTTCAGTGAATAGAGAGTGATTCCCGCCGTTGAGAGTAGTGTCCCCGTATCCTTGAGAAAACCCCTTTTCCACGACACTTCCCTCTCTGCTTTTTGTATGATCGGTCCACATCTCTTAGGATTTCTTTTTTGTCTTTTTTCTTTTTTCATGTTTTTATTGTAAAGTAGTTCAAATTTCATTTCCATTTTGATGTAAGATTATGGTTTTGCATAAGGATTTGTTGGCTCGTACACTGTGAGCACTATGTTGCAGGGGAAATAGCCTTCTATATTAAGCATGCTGTGAGCTATGGTACAGAGCTCCAGAGAGCTTTCATTGCCTTGTGTGACTGAGCACCAATCTGCTATACCTTTTTTCTTTTTTTTTCTTTTTTTCTTAGTTTTTTTTTTGTTAACGTTTAACATAAAAAGATAAAAATAAACAAAAAAAACTATGGTAAAAAGAATAAAATAAAATAAAATAAAATTAAATTAAATTAAAAATAAAAAATAAAAATAAAAATAAAGAATAAGAAAGAAAATTAAAATAAGTAACTAATAAAAAAACATAGGACCATAATAAAGTTAAAATCCAATCCGGACGAAATTGGGTGTTGACAACACGTATAAGAAAATAGTTAAATATATAGGACAAAAAAATAATTAGTATTTATATTGAATAAATTGAATTTTATTTCATAAATTAAAAATTATTATTATATAAAATAGTTTTTATTATTAATAAATTATTATAATTTGTTTGTAAATTAAAATATAAAATAATNTTTAACATTAATTATNGAAGTTTTACCTATTCATTAAAGTTATTGTTTAATTTAAAAGTAAATATTAATTTAAAATCAATTAATGATAGACATTGATTTATAGACTTAAATTTAGATGCTTACAAAATAAATAAAGTTAATTATGATTATTTTTATTTGATTGTTTTTTAAAATGATTTATTTTTTAATTAAAAAACGGGTTAAATATGTTTTTAGTCTCTATACTTTGAAGTTGTTTTGGTTTTAGTCCCTCTTTCAAAGTAAGGTACATTTTAGTCCTCCAATTTAAGGTAACTATGGTTTTAGTCCTCAAAAGCTAACACCATTAAAAATCTGGTGAGCTGGCTAACGTCTCTGTCCACGTGGGTTTACAGTTTTGGTTTGTAACGTTTGTCACGTGTTCTTACATTTTAAATGCAAAGTTAATCCAACATTGGTAAAGTTTGCTTTATTAGGTTCATTGCAAAGTGTGGTCTGAAGGCTTTGAGCAAAGACGGGTCGAAAGAAGGTCGAAGCTTGGATATCACCTTCTTGGGCATTGGTGTAGTTGGGCACGTAAGTTCATTTTCCTCTTTGTTTTCGTGTGAATAGATGGATGGATTTGGGGATATAGGGTTTTGTTGAAGGGTGCCAACTTATACAAAATTTACTAGTATTATTGACTATGGTAGAAAATTCAAAAGAGAACTGGGTGAAATTGTGACTGAAGCATCAAAAGCAGCACCAGTATGCATAATACAAATCTAAATTGTAAAGGATCAAGCTGATTGTGGTACCTTTTCAGGAGCATCATATGATCTATGAGCATGGCAGCTTCCCTCTCTATAGTTTCCACAAGAGAATTGAATTATGAAACCAGTGAATTCAATTTTGCTGCTGCATATAAACTGCTAAACCAGACAACACAACTGTGACTTTTGTCAAACAGTTTGTGTGCAAATTTTCAAGCAAATGAAATCAATCAATTAAAAGGTTTCCAAAGAAAGGTGACACTCAAAAGGATCTTCAGAAAGGCTCTAGTGTGGATTTAAAAAGCAAGAAACAAGTATAAGTTGCAGCTTATGCCAATTCAAAACCAATTTTAAACTAGGCAAAAATGTTTGACAAAATTCCTAAGAGAAAGGCTGAAAAGTATGCATCAGAATTTCTAATTAAATTTGATTTGTGCATATCAGAATTGGCACTAGTTCACTTGTTTTTTCCAATGCAAACTGTTTTGATTAAATTTGATTTGTGCACTTCTTTCTAATCAACTAAACCAAGCTTTTACTACCAATTTAAGATGTAATCTGACGCAATAAACACAACAAGCACAAATTCACCAAATTATGCAACTTATCAGAAAAAGTGTTGAAAATTTTGGTGGTTTAAATGTCAATTTTGCACAAACGATTTTGGACACTTAATGTGATGATTTGAACAACTTTGTTTTACCAACTGTGACATGTACAAACTGCCAGCAGAGGCTAAAAGCTTTCAGATCAAAATTTCACTGTACGAGTTGCTCTTTAACACCAAAATTGGTGGTTTGGAATAAAAAATTTGCACAAATCAATTTAGACACTCAAAATGTTGATTGGAGCAACTTTATTTTACCAATCATGACTTCTTCCGGCAGCCAGCGGAGGCTAAAATCATGTAAATCAAAATTTGACCATATCAGTTGTTATTAATCACTAAATTGTTTCTAACTCATCCACCAAAAATCGACATAGGATTCAAACTAATCTGTAATCACACAATATGACTCTGAAACATCACTTTAAAATTGATAAAGACACTAGAAGGAACATTATGAAGCACACTTTGAATCACAAAACCAAGCCATGGCAGAAGACTTTATCCTACACCAGCTAAAGCAATTACAGATAGTTAGTGTTTCAACTATAGCCAAAGAAATTAAAGAAGGGTTATCATTTAAGAACAAGGTGCAACTTGATAATAGGAATAAAAGTGACCTTCTGAAATATGGCTGTTACAGTAAATGGAGGTGCTATTTTAATTGTAGAATTGGTTCTAACATATTGGTTTTAGCAGCACCTAAACAATGTGGTTGTGATAAGTATAAATAAAAGCACCACCTAAACAATGAACCTGCTAAGTATAAATAAAAGCAACACCAAAACAGAATTCAATGAACAGTGTGTCTGGTACGAATTTAGTACAACACCGAATGCTTAATCAATACAGAACGTTCCAGAATCGAAAAAAGCACCCAATAAAGCACAGTGAAAGGGGTAAGGAAATGGTCCCTGGGCACTATAAATAACACAATATAAAAGTGGTCCCTGACCACTTTAATTAACATTGCATTGAAGAATATAAAAGTGGTCCCAGAGCACTATAAATAACATAATAATTCAGTCAACAATAGCAAGTGGTCCTGACTACTTTAATGTATGTGACACCCGGGCACTGACGAGGGCGAGGAGTGATCGCCGGTGCAAAAGGCATGGACAAGGAGCGGCTCCTGGCAGGCTTCCAGTGGAAGGGGCACATGGACGAATCGAACATACACCGGAATGAGAGGGATCTGGAGACTATATAGGTATGGGACTATACAGTTGAAGGATAACTTAAAGGAATTGATTTGGCTACTCATATCACCAAAATGCATTTACTTTTCGGTAGCCTAACCCATAAGAACTCCATGGTTAAGCGTGCTTAGCCTGGAGTAATTCTGGGATGGGTGACCTTTCGGGAAGTTTTCCCGGAAAGTGTGCGAGTGAGGACAAAGCACACTGGAAAGCCTCGTGGTGATGTGTGGGGGCAGTCAACAGTCCCTGTAAGTTGTCGGGGCGTTACAATGTACATGACAAACAAGTGGTCCAAAATATATTGTGCCCACTACTAATGGTCTCCCTAAGTGGGTCAGATTGAGTATAAAAAGTCACATTCCTACACTAGGAAATCAATTGCAACTTGCTTGAGACCCTATAATTTGTCCAGGCAGTCTTGAGGATGTTCTTCTTCCACCTTCATGCATACTTGAATCCCCTCCAGGTTGTGATGTTGATCCGGCATCCTTTGTGTCCCGTGAAAGAGGTAAGGAAGTTACATAAGACATTCTTGTAAATAAATGAAGTAGTAAATAACAAGAGCAAGAAGAATTACCTTGCTTTTCTACCCATTTTTACAACTTCTTACATTGTGCCCATATGCATTGCAACTGCTACACTTCGTACCAATATTTTTCTTTGACAATTTTGAATGGTTGACATATTCATCAACTTCTCGTCTTCTTAATTTTTTTGGCCTCCCAGGAGGTGTTTTATAAATGTGAGGTAGTAGTAGTGTAGAGTCAGATGTAGGCCAAAGTTGTTGTCCATTGATAGGAGTTATAATAGGAGCATAACAAGTTCTATATGCATCTTTCTTATAATAAGGATGAACATAATGTTCTGGGTTTTCTAATTTGTAATGAATGGCAACAACAGCATGTCTACATGGTATTCCTACCAAATCCCAAAAGTAACAACTACAATTGTGATTACTTAAATAACCACAAACTTGTCCATTGTAAAGCCATGAGTTACTTCAAATTGTGAACCCCCTGCCCAAACTGGAAGCCAATTCCCTCTCTTTTCAACCTCCTTATCCAACCTTTTCCTTGGTTTAGGCATAACATCACCAGGATATGTGTCAACTTTTTCTCTAAAGCTTGCAAACCTACTCATTATATATGACCTAATCCATTCCATCAATGTAATTATAGGTTTGTCTCTTGCCACTAAAATTGTACTATTAAAAGACTCAGACAAGTTATTGATCAACACATCACACCTAGGATATGCACTAAAATCATGTTTACACCAATTTCTAGTTGGTATAGTCATTAACCAATTAAAAGCATCAACATTCACAATCTTTAACTCACCCATTTTTTTCCCATTCCTTATAGTATGTTGCCTTTGCAGTCCCCATCATAAGGTCTCTAATGAGTAGGCCTCCACCAATTTTTTTCTTGTAATTGTTGTACAAATGGCGTAAACACAGTCTGTGCTCCACCCCATTCAAGATATCATCAAAAATTGACATTAATCCCTACAATATCAAAGTAAGAAAAAACTGCACATTAAAATCCATAGGAAGAAATTAACAAATTTGCATTAAAACAACTTTACTGTTTGAAAAATTGCATTTTACTAAGACATTGACATAATGTAGCTAATAGATTAACAGCTTCAGGAATGTGACAAATAAAGGTGAAAATACCATCATATATGATGCCACTACGTACCAATAAAGGTGCAAATAAATTGATAAGCACAAGAAGATTTCTACTTAATGTTCTATTATAGCATCATCATTCTCTTAACAAATTACAGAACGAATTGTTTTCTTGAGTTCATAGGAATTATTTTAGTGTAATGTACCTTTTGCTGATCCGAAATAAAGATCCACCTTTGACAATCTATGCCTCTAATATCATCAAGCAATTGTGTCAAAAACCACCTCCATGTCTCTTTGCATTCACTTTATACCATAGCAAAAGCTAGTGGGAAATATTGGTCATTAGGGTCTCTTCCTACTGCAATTAACAACTGACCTCCAAAACTTGTCTTCAAGTGACAACCATCTACCCCAATGAATGATCTGCAACTACCTAAAAACCCCTCNTTACANCCATCCAAACACATGTAAAATGACCCAAACCTTGGTGGCAAGGTGGGTTGGGGTTGATTGACCAATATCTTGAAGGTTCCAGCCTTCACTCTTAATAACTCAGCCACATAGTCATAAAGACGAGCATATTGTCTTTCTCCATCACCCACTAAAGAATCCATTGCAATTTTCTTAGCTCTTCCAGCCTTCCAATGAGTCATTCCAACACTATATGACTTTTTTATTTCATCTATGATTTGGATCACTATCATGCCTCCTACATTCAAAAATCTATCAACCAAAACCTGTGCAATCCATTCTACACTTGCACTTTTGCTACCAAAACCCCTTCCACACTTGTGCCGAACTAGAGTTTTCACTCTGAAGGTTTGGCTACTTCCTACCTTGCTAACCATAATAACAAAGCACACCCCTTCTTACAAACTGCCCTTACTCTCTTCAAATCATTCTTGACAAACTTCACATCTTTTCCATTCAAAATGCTATGCTCCTGAAGCGCACTCCTAAAACCTTTCAAAAACTTAAACTTCATTCCCAATCTAAATTTGAAGCCCTTCGTCATATCTTCTGCTATATACTTTGGAAAGTGCCTCTTATTCTCCCTCACATCCTCATCATTATCTACATTTGAAGACAACTCATTCGTATCATAATCTTCATTTATCTCATGATGTCCAACCTCTTCGTTAATAAAAATGCCCCCTCATTATCTTCCAATCTGTTTTTCACACATTTATTTATCTTTTTCATTCTCATTCTCTTCCACCTATCCAAAACTGGATTAATATTTATTCTCTCTTCCTCCACCGTCTCATTGTCCATCCCAAACCCATAATCATGATTTGTCATTCTCTCCTCTTCACTGTCATCAACATTTTCCACCCATTCGCCCTCAACGACATTGCCCTCTTCATCCTCTTCCTCTTGCTCTTGCTTGATAACGATCTAAAAACCGTTATTTTCATTGCTCTTCCACCATTTCTCCCTCAACATTCCCATCTTCCTCTTCGTCATTCAGAGCAAGTCTTGTACTTCAACATTTTCCTCCACCCCACCAAAATCTTCTTCATCCACTGCTTCACCTTCTTCAACAACATAACCATGTGCTTCATCCATAACAACCTCTTCTTCCATCTCATCCTCCATAACCTCTACTCATACTTCGTCTGCTTCCTCACCAAATGTAAGAAAGGTAATTTCATCTGGTTGACTGGGTTGGAGATGTTGAACATAGATTTCAACTTCCTCCTTATTTGCCTCTGCATAGTTAGACAACAAATTGCTTCTCTATCATCTGTCAGTGGTCTAAGGTTGTTCATTGCCTTTTCTTTTGAATTCTCCATCATACTTGAATTCTCTAACCATTCCCACCGCTTCAAAGTATGACAACATGTCGGGATCAATTCCTCTAATAACATGTATCTCTCCTCCCACATATTCTAATTCCTTGTTCTTCAGGAACTTCCCCATATGATACAGAGAGACGTCAAAAACCATTTTTCCTACATGGTCAAATGGCACATTACACAGAGAATGCACAACACAATGCACATTACACAGACAATACAAATTTCACTAAAACTAGAAAATTACATTCTTCAACGAATCGTTGATCTTTCACACAAAATGCACACGCTAGTGATTTTGAACGACCGCGAACACTAGCACCTACAATAGAAAATGCAGACAATAAGCACGAACATCAGCACGTACGATAGCAAATTCCGATAACAAGCACGAACACAAAATGCAGAGAACAAGCACGAACCCTAAGTCACCTATTTGCGATTCACCTTCAACCTGAGCTGAAATGATGTCCTCCTCTTTAACACCAGCACGAACCCTAAGTCATTTTTAACACCAATTTCAATCTAAAAATCCCTAAATAGAAAGTGTAAACTTTAACACATGTCAGAAAAGAATGAACCACACGTGGCAACAGAAAGGAAGCAAAGGTGTCATCCCACGTGGATAGAGACGTTAGCCAGCTCACCAGATTTTTAACGGTGTTAGTTTTAGAGGACTGAAACCATAGTTTCCTTAAATTGGAGGACTAAAATGTACCTTACTTTGAAAGAGGGACTAAAACCAAAACCGCTTCAAAGTATAGGGGCTAAAAACATATTTAACCCTTAAAATATTACCTATAAAATAAGTAAAAAACTACATATAATAAAATTATAAAAAATAGATATTTAATTTTATAATTACAATAATAAGAATAATAATAATTTTAATAATTTTATTAATTTTATTATTATAAAAAATAACACACATGCACTAGTAAAAATTTAATATATATTTTTGTTTTAAATTGTGGAATTTGGAAATTTTATGAATTGTTCATCCCGAACACTTAAATTGAAAAAAACAAACACACACACAACTTTTATTTATTTTATTAGGGGTGTGATTGTGTTTGAAAAATTTTGGAGGTACATCAAGAAAATATGGGACTACAGAAAACAATAGCTATTGTTCTTTCAGAACAATTTATGAGTTAGAAAAGTTAAGCATCATAGACATTTAAAAGAAAATGAAAATGGTCCAAAGAAATGTTGATTGTGCTATTTGAATTGATTTTATGTGTTAGAAAATGATAGATGTTAGAAATTGGAAAAGAAGAAAATGAAACTGGTCCATAGAGACCTTAAACTATTGATTATTGTTTTTTAATCCATTTAACGAGTTAGAAAAAAAAAAAGTAGATGAAGACACTTGAAAGAAACAAAATGAAAATGGTCCAAAAACTTTAAACAATTGATGGTCCTATATTCGATTAAATTTTATGAATTATAAAATTAAGCATGTTAGAAAAAAAAGAAGAAAATGAAAGTGGTCCAATTACCTTACGGTATTCATAGTTATAATCAAATCCATTTTATAAGTTAGAAAACTATGAATATAATTTCAGTCAAAACAATATTTTCCAAATTATTTTGCAGGAATATTACAAAGAGATGGAGAGATATTCTAAGTACAAGTATTAGAGTACACCAAGCATAGAGATACATATATTTTTAAAGAAACCAAATATCATTACAAAATATAATTTGGTCTCCAACGACATACCAAAAGTACGTTCTGAAACAATGTCATACCCCTCAAATTATACGTTGTCAACGATATGACTCAATTTTTTGATACTTTGTCTTACAAAATCTAGCGAAGACCAAGGCATAATTTTATAAAGAAAGTCCCATGTCAATATAAGAATTTTCCACTAACATTCACTATGAATGAAATAAAAAATTACTAAGCTTCTCTACATGTAATATAAAATACAATATACATATTCAATTGTATTCAATCTTTAGAGATTGAGAACTTTAAACAAAAATTGAAAAAAAAAATCAATATTAAAAGCAAAATCAAGAAAAAAAAAATACCTCGATCCACAGTTTCAAACAATTAAACAATATGAAAAATCATAGTTTTTTATATATTCAATTCTAATTTCAACAATTAATCGATTCAATTAATTCACTACACTGATTATATATAATAAGTCTCAGTATCATTCAATCCAATATATATTTAGTTATTAAATTAATATTACATTGATTCCTAATTTTAACTTTAATTTCTCAAACACAAATTAATATCACAATAGCAAAATTAAAACTAAAAAAAGAGGAACAAACTCGAAACAATTAACAATGGATGAAAATACTTAATTCATACTCAAATATTTACTTCTTATTATTATTCAATATCAAAAACACATAAGAAGAAGGAAGATGAGAAGGAAAAAACGAAATAAGGGAAGGAGAAAAAAACTAAAATTCTTTAAAATTTGTCCAATGATTTTATTTTATCTTGCTTTCAACCCAATTAGAACTTGTATAGGTTCCGAAAATTAAAACATTTTCATATTTGATTTCTATTGTCGAAATTGATTCTTTGGTACTATGTGAATTGATTCTTGAAGTTGTTTTTTACAATTGTTGATTTGATTGATTGAATGAAAATTGATTGATTAACTATATCTATGTTGAATTAGGTAATTCGATCTCGGGTTTTGTTGAAATGGTGGAATGATAGATTTAGTTTCTAATGAGTCATTTTGATTAAATTGTTTTTGTTTATAATTGTAAAAGGAAAACTCTTATTTAGGCTAAGGTGTACAACTTGTGTTGTAACATTTTTGTGTCTGGTTTATGCAGACTTGTTGGGCAAGTCAAATTCTCATTGTATGAGTGTATAATTCGTGTTTGATGGAAAGTTAGAGGAAATTTGCTTGTTGGGTGAGTTATAACCCTCACCAAGTGAAAGCCAAATTCAATTTTGACAGAGTGTTAGAAGAGTATTTGTCGTTGGGTGAGTTTGCTCTTGTTGAACACATTTATCTACATTTTGTTCTAGTACTCTACTCATTGGATGAATCATTTAGTCATTGAGTGAGTATTTTACTAAAGATAGCTTGCTAAGTTAGTGATTGAGATTGTTGAATGACTCTGTTAATTTTTATATTAAAGTATGGTTTGAAGTAAGGAGAATCAGGTGAAGAATTATTAATTCATGATGATAGTTCTATGAGAATGAAAGAATGCTAATAGGATGTAATGAATTGTATATTGATCTCTCTATGATATATGAATCAGGTATTCTAAAAGAGAAATGTCATACTAGTTAATATATTGTTATGCATTGAATGTGCTCATCCTTTATGTTGAACTTCTTTCTGAATACTATAACAAGTAATTCATTATGTGAGTGAATAATTTATATACATTATAAATATTTTCTCATTGAAATATCTTAAATTCCTCATATTCTTATTGTATGAGATTATTCTTTCTTTAGTAACTCAAGAACATTGTATGATATCAGGGGTTGAGCGGTTACGATATATCTTATTAAAGATATAAAATAATCAAAGGATAATTAAGAATATTTATTTAAAGATATTTAGCAACTAACCATATTTTCAGGTAAGTATGTTTATATTATATTCTGTTTATATTATATTTTATTGGACTTATATTAGTTCAAGGTCCATGACAAATTATAAATAGAGAGCCAAGGCCACAAGCAGGTACCTTCTAATAATCTTCTAATCACACTACTACTCACACTCCACTCCATACTACTAACGTTTGATCCAACTCAAACAAACATACAATTGTGATACACAATTCCCAAAACTGCTCCTAACTTGAGGGTCGGAGTGCCTTTTGCAGGTACCTCCCCCCTCCTGGTCAAGAAGTCTACCGAGCGATCCAGCGAGCGGTCAAAGTTGAAGGAAGGTGAGCGGCTCAGACTACCCAGACATTCGCTAGCAAAGAAGACACGTCAGAAAAGGTTAGTGTCTCGGTCCCACAAAATATCCACATAAACATTCTATATTTACATTTCTTTTGTAATAGTAGGTATCGAAATTTTGTAAAATTAATCAAGAATAAGAGATAAGGAAATTATTTTATTGCCTCTTGCATCATAATGAATATTAACAAAATCATTCCACACTTGTTTACCCACTTATTAAAAAAAATTCATTTCCTATTTTCAAATAGGTTAGTTTTCTCCTATAAAAACAAAGATTTATGAATTGAAATATTTTTAGCAAATACCTGGGAATATAAAAATATTTTTAAAACCTCTTATAAAATCTTTTATAAAATTGATTTAGAAGATACTATATTAAAGGATATTTGATTATATTATTTACAATTAGTTCTAGAAGCATGTTCTGAACAATATAATCAATTCAAAAACTATTCTGGTACGAAATCATTCAATCCATTATCAAATATATCTAATTAAATTAAGGAATTGTGAGTCCGAATCCAACTAGGAGAATTCGGACCTATCCTACAAGATGCAAGAAACAAGAACTTTAATTGAAAAAGAGAGACAAATTTGAGGGGAAGAGAGAGAGTTGTAATTTGGAAAAGTTGGAAAGATGAGATTCAGTGATATCACGGGCTATCGCTTTCTAAAACTCTATGATATACCTAAATTTTGTTTAATTTGGCTTTTTTGTGAATTAGAAGATGATTGAATTTTAGTGTTATATAATCTTCTCTCCTAGGTTTTAATCTATGGGTAAGAAAGTTAACTACACTAATATACATAATGAGGAAAAATAAAACTTTCAAAAAAAATCTTAAGATTTTGTCCACTATGCGTTAGAAAATTAGTTCATCAAAAAATACAAAAGAAAAGGAAAGAAAAAGCAAATGGTTGATTTTCCTAATTTTGTTGTAGGTTAAAAATTAATGACAACATGGGAAAATAAAACTATTTCAAAAAAGTCTTAAGTTATTGTAGCTTACAAAATTAAACAAGACATTTTAAAAAATAAAAATGAAAATTAGTTCAAATTAAGATATTTCTCGTTCTTATCGAATCATATATTAATCACTTTTGTATCCATTTTAAGTTTTAGAAAAATTAAGAATCTTAAAAACTTTAAAAAAGAAAAATTGAGCATTAGACATTTCAAAAGAAGAGAATGAGAGTAGTCCAAAAATCCTTGAATGGTTACGTTTGAATCCACTTTTATGGGTTAGAAAAATTAAGCATCTTAGAAACTTAAAAATAGAAAAATGAGAGTAGTCCAAAACGTCTTTTACGTTTGAATCCATTTTATGGATTAGAAAAATAAGGATCTTAGACACTTTAAAATAAGAATTTTTTTTATAACATTAAAATTTAAAACTAAAAACAAAATGGAGATTGAGATTAATTAATGATTAAGAAATACCAAAATAAAGTGAAATATATTCAACTTCATTTAGAAAATGCTAATCCAATAAATGAGCTTGATTCTATGGTTTTAAGGAAAAAGAAAACAATGACAGAGTTGGATTCTAAGGTAGAATATCAATATCTAGGAAAGAAAACAAACTTTTTTCAAATACAAGTAGCAAATAGGTGGATGTAGTTTCAATTAAAGTTCAAGTGCTCTTTGTCTGTTTAGCTCAAACAATTATGTAAATTTATTTTATGTTAAAATGTATTTTCTTTCTTTATTGTCTCAGTAACTATGATGATTTTTCTTCACAAGACATTCTCTCTGTGATGCTTCATGCTATAATCCAACAAGTTTTCATATACAAGAAATTGATTAATTTACAAAAAAACCCAATAACATATTTTGACCCCTTGTCTTAACAATCTATATCTCTAATTAATAATTTCTTAAGTCTAAGATAAAATAAGCGAAATTAGTTATTAATTTCTTTCCTCGACAAAGAATTACATGTAGGGAGACCGTCTTTTGTCTCCTCTTCATCATTCTCTTCTATATAAATACAATCAATAAATACGTATCCTTTTTATACTCCTGGAGAAACTTTTTTTTCTTTTTTTATTCTCGTGTGAAAGCATTTCCTCAATAATTGAAGTAATTATGCGAAATTTTTATTAGTCTACCCATTAATTGTCTTAAAA
Organism: Vigna radiata var. radiata; assembly: GCF_000741045.1. Classification (NCBI taxonomy): domain Eukaryota; kingdom Viridiplantae; phylum Streptophyta; class Magnoliopsida; order Fabales; family Fabaceae; genus Vigna; species Vigna radiata. Next base: position 295,913 of record NW_014543822.1, on the reverse strand, counting down.
TCCATCAACTTTAATACCATTGACAATAGTATGGAGTTAATTAAAGCAATGTAAGCATACCTCATTTTCTTGAAGAATTTTCTTCCCAGTGGTTTACATTTCTAGGATTGGAGTTCAATGTAGATGCGCAATAAATTAGAAATTGATTTTTATTTCATAATTTAATTTGGATTGAATTCAATAATATTTTAATTTAATTTGTATATGTTAAATTGATTAATGATTTGAATTTAGATCAGGATCTTTATAGAATTATAATAAAAACATGATTTTATTTTTGAATAAGTGACATCTTTTTTCCATTTTCTTACCATTTGTTGTGTTTTTATTCCAATAAATTCGGTTTCAATTTCTATTTCATATTTTTTAATCCATAATCCAAATATTTAATTTGTCAAGGATCAATGCTAAATATGGAATATAATCAAAATTAGTATTAGAATGTTTTTTGTTTTCCCATTTTCGTGTTCTCCACATATCTTCCACTTAGAAGTCCTCACAATCAATTTGCTCTTTTTGCATATATTAAAACTTTCACCTGCTCCATCTGGTGTTGGGATATCTATAGAGTCTATCTCAATATATCCCTTATGTTATAATACATTTCATTAATAATTTTTTTAGATTTAGTTTATTCTACACAGACCATATTAATATCATCCTTTCTTAATTTCTTTAACGTATCTCCATGTTAACATTTTTCAGTATGGTTTTAATTTTTAATTTCAAAATGCATACTTTATACCTCTTAGAGCAAATGGAAATGTAGTTGACTCTTCTCGATGACTGTGGCTGCAGATCTGTGTAGCCATTGTGCAGACCAGGAACACAAATTTAGAAAGAATAACATGGCTATGTACTCCAATAACCTTAAATTATGTGCTAGTTTTATGTTTATAGCTCTAACTATTTATTTGTGATAGAGTGGAACTTTTAAATGTATGATACAATTAACAATGCTCTATTAATTGACTTGAGTAAATGATGGATACAACTTTATATATATTTCTTGGAATGTGCAATTTGTTCTCAAAGTTGCCTTGTTGACTAGAACATAGTTTAATGAGGGACATGAATAAAATATATAGAAATAACTCAAGTGAGTCACACCAGGAAATATATATTAAGGAGATTTTTTTTTTAATTAGTCAAATTGAATAATTTAATAATCCTCCTACAAGCTTTGTGTGCTCATTACTTAGGCAGCTGCTTCTGTTATATTTTCTACTTTTGGTCTCATCCTGATTCAACATTAACAAATAATCTCTTATAGATATTTTCACTACCTTAATACATGTCCTTCTCTCCTGGCTTTTCATTCTTAAACTTAGACTTGGCATCAAGGGAGCTGCCATTGCATTTTGCATTTCAAATTGGCTTAACACAATGCTACTAGCACTTTACATCAGGCTCTCCTCTTCCGGCAAAATCACTTGGACTGGCTTCTCAAGGAAATCACTTGGACTGGCTTCTCAAGAAAATCCTTGCATAATATTCCTCAATTTTTCAGGCTTGCTTTTCTGATAGGTTCTTTTAATCAAGAACCTATGGGTAACACCAGAAACACACACCAAACAATCACCACTGAACTGTATAACCTCCTTTTATTGAAAAGAATGAACAAGAATGGTGTTACAACGTAACCCGAGAGCTTAACCTCTCTCCAAAGAACTACAAGAGTTCCCGCAAAACACTAATACTTCCAAAAAGCCCCTCTTAACAACTAGACCCAATCCCCTTTTATACAACCCCTTTNCCACTATTCCTAACTGCCAAGACAATCTCCTATCAATACTCTCTCTCCTTCAATAACCTTGTCCTCAAGGTTGAGCTCAACTGGGTCGTTTCCCTGTCTTCCCATGTCCGCTACTTGCCTTTCAAAAGATGAGAATACCAGTATGGTGGCACATTTACAGGATCCACCCTTCCTTGAGTGGGATTTGGTGTTATTTATTAGATGGCAGAGGCAATCCGGGTATCTCTCAAAATACCCGTTAGGGCGGATGCAACCAGCTTCTAATTCAGTTTTCTGCGCCTCCATCTGATCACCATCCCATTCACCGTCAGTTTTCTCCACCAGGCCCGGGTCCCACACTAAAGTCTCGTATTTTTTTCTGTAAACATGCTTTATATCACAAGGTGGAGGCAAATTTTCTCTCTCCCGGCACCCAAGGTAATGGATCTGCAACACTAACCATAATTCCATCTTCTCACAAAGTGGAGGCAAATTTTCTCTCTCCCGGAACCCAAGGTAGTGGGTCTGCAGCACTGGTTTGAGCCCCACTTTCTGCCCCTCTGTCAACTCCCCAGTCCACTCACCAGCCCACTCACCGCATGCCCCCTGCTCTACTCCGTCCACCTCACTTTCCACTTGGCATAAATCCCAAGAAACCACCCATGACTCAGCATGCGTTAGTTTTAATAAAGCTTAGGGTTCAACCAGCTGTCGGAATAACGCTGGGTCACCCCGTATCGTCATCCTTTTACCCTCCATGTTACACCCCTGGGTCATTTTCTTCAAATTTATCATCACTTCCCCAAGTTTCACCAACCATTCAACCCCCAAGATAACATCCACTCTGTCCAGCTCGAATAAATGGAGTATTTCCTCGACCTCCGCCTCGGCCAAAATGATTGTGACCTTCTCACATCATCCTCTTGTCAACTTTCTTTGCCCACCCCCCAAACTCACCTGATAAGGGGGTGTATCATCTACGGGCAACTTCATTTCCTCCGCCAACCTCAGTTGGGTAAAGTTGTGACTGGCCCCGCTGTCGACGAGGACCAGCACCCTCCGGTCTCCCATCGATCCAGTCAACTTCATAGTTTTGGGCTGAATCAACCCCTCCATTGAGCACGCACATAGTTCCATCAGTTTTATCTCCGGTTCTACCCCGTCACCTGCGTCATCTTCTTCATCCTGCGCCAAACGTATAACACGTAAACTCCTCTCCGAACAGCGGTGATCGGAAACGAAAGACCCCCCACATCGAGAACAGCGGCCTTCTTCCTGTCTTTTCAAAAATTCTGGATAAGGTAAATTTGTTACCGTTCGGTCTCTATTGTCCTGACCGTTGGGTCTACGACTGGCCTCTGACCCATCCATACCGTTTGGTCTTCCCATACCGTTTGGTCCTGCTCCACTCTCTACCAATCCACTCTCTATCAACAGTTGCTCATCTGCCACCTTCTTCGTTCGGTCCTCCAAAATCTTGGAGTATTGTACAAACTCGTCCACTGCCCCCTTCCGTTTGAATGTCTCCGACCGCTCAACTACTGTTTCGAACCTTATTACCATGGCTTCCTTCAAACCATCCCAAGAACGATTCTTGGCTTTCTCCTTCCAGGCTCTGACCCAGAAACCCGCACTGCCTTCCATGCTCATGCACGCGAGTCGCACTTTCTCCTCCTCCGCTGCTCCTCGAAGTTCGAAAAATATCTCTGTGTGATGGATCCAGTTCAGGGGATCGATCCCCTCAAAGATGGGTAGCGTCACCCGTTTCTGCCACTGTTTTTGTCCCTCTGGTTGATTTCCGACCCCTCTTCCTCCATCTTCCTCTCGTTGGTTGTAAGGTTGGTCGTCCTGGTTGTGGCCTCGACCACCCAACATCCTTATGATTTCTTGCAAATCTCTGCGGATTTCAGCATAATTTTGGCGTATTGCTGCATAATCTGATCGCACCGCTCCTATCTGCATCTTCATTCTATCAACTATTTGCATCTTCTTTCTATCAACTGCAATTTTGCTTCACCCCACACGATTCCGATAGCCTCGACAGTTTCTTGAAACGGCAAGTTCTTAAATCGACAGGTCGATCCGGCAGGTCGGACCATTTGATAGGTTCTTTTAATCAAGAACCTATGGGTAACACCAGAAACACACACCAAACAATCACCACTGAACTNTATAACCTCCTTTTATTGAAAAGAATGAACAAGAATGGTGTTACAACGTAACCCGAGAGCTTAACCTCTCTCCAAAGAACTACAAGAGTTCCCGCAAAACACTAATACTTCCAAAAAGCCCCTCTTAACAACTAGACCCAATCCCCTTTTATACAACCCCTTTTCCACTATTCCTAACTGCCAAGACAATCTCCTATCACTTTCCCTCAATACTCATGGTCTGGTATGATTTGATGTCCCTCTTTCAACAAAAATTGACTTCCATAAATGTATAGCAACTTGCAATCAAACTACTTAATAATGTTCTTCTCCATCGTCAAATATATAATGCCTAGAAAAATATCACTTCTATTCCTTGTGACTCATAATATGAGTAACCAATGTTTATAAGACGTTGTAATTTCTCCTNTGTGTTACTACCTTGTGACACCGATTCTTGCAAGCCTTGTCTTTNTAGATTCAATTCAAACAGCATTATCAGGTATTCAATAAAAACACCATATGGATTTTAAGAGACATGATTTCCCTTTACAAAAAATAAATAGATAAAAGACAACTTAGATGCAATTCTGAAGTTCCTTTTAGCACTATTCTCCATTTACAAGTGAAGTTGGAATTCGGTAATCATCATTGCTAAGTGAATTACTGACTGAAAATTCAATTATGATAAGAAAACGACACTAAAAGCATTAGAGGAACCAAGTCTAAATTGTCTCAACAGATAAAACGTAATAAGTCTCGTATCATTTAATCAGCTGCCTTAATGTTTCATGCCATTCTTCTCAAATCTCAATACAACTTCTCTCCAATCTTAGTTATTAAACGTGGAATCTACTTTTAGTGCGCAGCTGTTATCTAAAGGATAAATGTCAGAGGTAAACAGCAAACAAATATTCTATCAAAGTTTGTATCAAAATTATCTTTTATGCATGATTCCTTAAGACTGTTACCGAGACTTATGAGGTGGAAAATGAATTCCAATTTATCAATGGCCTAAAAAAAAGAGGAATTAGCATCAACATGCCTTTGACATGAAGACTTTAAATTAAATCCCTGCATGAACTTGGCCATGGCTAAATCTTTGGGCTATGAAATTAAAAGGTATAGCTAGAGATGTGGCTGGCAGAAGTTGGTGCATTTGTCAATCTTGGATCATATTATCTTGTTGGAGCTCCCTTTTCAATTTGTCCTCCACATGAAGGGAGTGGTAAGTAAGATTTAACCCACATCTTTAACCATGTTTGTCAGTATTAAACTTGTTCAATTGGACCTAATGCTTTTAAATTGATATTGGTTTAAAACCCAAAAGGGGCTCTTGTTAGGGATTGTACTTGCACTCAACATACAAGTGTTGTGTTTTCTTGCAGTCACCTTACACACCATTGGGAGAAAGAGGTAAAGTTCTCCTGTCTTCTACTCAATTTTGCCTTCAAATTTGAATCTTAGTAATAATATACGTTATAAGAATTTAATGTTTATGCACTAACAGTGTAACAGTCATGCAATTATGTATCTATTGATATGATTTTTAGAGCAAATAGTATAAAAAATGATTTTTAGAGCAAATAGTATAAAAAAGTCAATAACTTCAGCATGAATAGTTCGTTGTAATTAAATGACAATGTAAAATTATTTTATAAAGTCAAGGAATAACTTCTTTTTTCTGATAGTGTAATATCTTGATTTTTCAGGCAAATAAGGTTGTTATAAGAGTAAAAGGCAAAGGGGACCAAGCTGATATACATTAGCTTTTAAGTCTGCAACAATGTCTATTGCACCGCAAATGGTAGCATTAATCAGTGTAGTATTTAGGAAAGCACAGAAAAATGGGTTAGGAATCCCAATGCGGATAACGTTCTGGAAAGATGAGATCCCTAAGAGGGTCTGAGCTAACCATGGAAGACGAAAGAAAAAGAAGAAAAAGAAGAAGAAAGATGGTGAATTTTCAGGTCTCACCCATTTTCATAGCAGATTCATACACAAACATATACAGTTCTCAGAAATCACACCTTCATGGTGTGAACTTCATTTGCAACACAATTTATAGAACAACACTTCTTCCTTTTTACTTCTGCTTCAATTCAAAAGTTAAATAAAAAGGAAAGAAAGATCAAAAAGAAAAGGGTTGGCTAGTCTAGAACATAAAGTACAAGGAAAGTTCTTAAGTTAAATATGTGATCATTCTATTTACAAAAAGAGAAATGATTCTTTGACACACCTAAATTTTTCCCATTCATTTCACACTACTCTTACTTACTTTTTACTCTCTTCTTTCTTGAAAAACTACAAAGCTTTAATCATTTTATCCTTATATCGTGTGTCAAATGAATGTAAAAGTGTGTCATAATATTATTACTCTTATGAAAACACTTAGTGCTGAAAAATTGCATATCGAATACTTTGTTTTTAAAGTGTGCTTCCTTTTGAGTTTTTTCTTTTTCATCAAAAAACTCATCGTTACCATTGTTAGCAAAAAATTAAAGATGGAGTTTTGATGATGTACAAATTTGCACAATACAAGATCCAAGAAGACTATTTGAAGATTCATTACCATTGAAAAGCTTTTGTAATAATCATATTTGAAGTATTGTTGAGTAAAGATGTAATAGGATTTGATTCATGTACTCCATATGTAATTAATCTTTGTTTAGAATAAAAAACAAGCTGTTTTAATCGATTAAAACTTGGTTTAATCGATTAAAACGAGGCTGATACAGCAAACCCAAATGGCTCTGGAATAAGCGATTAATTCCTGCTTTAATCGATTAGTTAATCGATTAAAACTAAGAATAATCGATTAATACCCGTTAGAGGTTTCCGATTTGAAAAATTTGATGTTGTACTCATTTTAATCGATTAACACTAATATTAATCGATTAAATGCGTTAAAATGGCCAGTTTCGAAAAAATGGAAGAGAACTGGATTGAGTCTATATATTGGCTCATTGTTTCTACCAGAGCAACTCTTCCCTTGTGCTTTAAACATCTGAAATCATTGTGAACAGTGTGTTATTGCTTAAGCTAAAGAAACTCTTGTCTGCAAAGCTGTGAAGTGCTACTGCGGTGACAGAGGAATAGCTTGTTCANCCTTGGTGCGTCTGAGGANGTGNTTGGAAGAGGATCATCCTTCGTGAAGTATTCNAAGGAGGTGNTCATCCTNTGTGAAGACTCAAAGGAGGTGTAAGTTCATCTCTTGTGGTTTCAAGAGAGGTGGTATTCTAAACTCTTACAAGTTAATTTTCTGCGTGACTATTAATTGTAATTGTTTTGTGTTTAGTTAAAAAGGTTTATCTTGTTTTTGAGATAAGCGACTGGACGTAGGATCCTTGTGATCTGAACCAGGATAAAATCCTCTATGCAACTTTTCTCTCTTCCTTACTCTATTTATTTCAGTTTAATTATCTGCTTAGTAAGTGAATTTGAGAAAAATACTAAAAGGCACGAAAAAGTAATATAACCAATTCACCCCCCTCTTGGTTTTTTATTCCACGCTAATAATTCCGTTGCAGCGATTCTAACAATTGGTATCAGAGCTCGCTTTGATAGTTATTCAAATGGCAGGATCATATCAAACCTTTGCAGAGGGTGCCTCTATCAACAGACCACCTTTATTCACAGGTGAAAATTATGTATTCTGGAAGGTTAGAATGCAAATATTTATTGAGTCTATTGATTGCGAGATTTGGGATGTTATTGCATCTGGTTCGTCTGTTCCTACTAACAACCTGCAGGAACCAAAGCCCCGTGGTTAATGGACTGCTGAAGAAAAGAAAAGATGTCAAAATGACGTGAAAGCTCGGAATATAATTGCATCTGCCTTAACTGTTGATGAGTTCTACAGGGTCTCCATTTGCAAAACCACACAGGAGATGTGGGAAGTGCTGAGAGTAACTCACGAAGGAACAGATGACGTGAAGAGGGCAAGGAAAAATACTTTGATCCAAGAGTATGAAATGTTCAGGATGAAGCAAGGAGAAACAATTTCAGATGTTCAAAAACGCTTCACCAACATCGTCAATCATCTCATTGGTCTAGGTAAGTCATTTGACAATGATGAACTTAATATTAAAATTTTGAAATCTTTAGACAGGTCGTGGCAACCGAAAGTGACCGCAATCACTAAGTCACAAAATCTCAATACTATGACTATGGCGGCACTGTTTGGAAAATTGAGGGAACATGAGCTTGATCTCGGAAGACTTGATGAAGAAGAAGCCAAAACAAAGAAAAAGACATCGGCCTTCAAATCCGAAGTCGAGACAAACAAAGGCAATATAGAAGATGAAGACTCGGACGAAGAAGAAAACTTAAGTCTTGTGATTAAAAGGTTAAACAAGTTCATGAAGTCTAGAGGCAAAGGGAGATTTATATACGAAAAGAAAGAAAACCAAGGATCTTCCTCAAATTACCGATGCTACGGCTGTGGAGAAAAGGGGCATTTAAAAGTGGACTGCCCAAATCAAAAGAAGGGTGAAGACAAGAAAGAGAAGAAGAACTTCAAGAAAAAGAAGGCCCACATTGCACGGGAGGATGACAATGAGGCCATTTCAGATTTAAGCGATTCAGATGAAGAAGCCAACATCTGTTTAATGGCAGATTATGATAATGTCAGTCAAGTAAGTAACTCTAGCTATTCTGATAATGATAGTCAATTTGGTGAAGATGAATTGCATGAAACTTATGCTGCATTATTAATTGAATCTGAAAAATTAGATGTTGCTCACAAGAAACTGAAAAAGGATTTTAAAGATTTAAAATCTAAATTTGATAGCCTTCTTGAAGAAAATAAAAAATTTCAATTTAATACTAAAGATCTGAGTAAAGAAAATAATGTCTTGAAAACAGAATTCACAAATATGTCAGAAGAAAATAGAAGTTTGAAAAACAAATTTTTATTTCAAGCAGAAGAAATTAGAAATTTGAAAAATAAAATCTTATTTCATGAAAAAGAAAAATATGTTGCCAGTCATGAATGTGAATCATGCATGAAATACAAATATTCACATGAAAATACAACCATAGGAGAATGCAGTAAAAATTATAAGGTTGTTAAATATATTCCTAAAAAAAAATTTAAAAATGTAACTCGTAGAACGTGGGTAGAAAAAGGAACAATAAATAGAAGCACTAATATTGTATCTTGTTTTTATTGCATGAGAAAATGTCACACTTCAAACAAATGCAAAATTAAACATTATGGTGTTTTTAGTGAAAAATATGTTTGGGTTGCAAAACAATTTTAAAAATCTAACCCAAAAGGACCCATACAAAGGAGTTGGGTACCTAAATAGCTTGTTCTTTCTATTTTGCAAGAATTATCTAATTCAAGGAAGTTTATGTGGTGTTTAGATAGTGGATGCTCAAAACATATGACAGGGGACAAGACAAAATTTACAAACTTCCGGAAAAAAGAACAAGGTTTTGTCAATAACAAAGGAAGAATTATTGGAAAAGGAGATATTGGAAGCAAAGACACCTTGATGATCAAAGACGTATTATATGTAGAAGGACTGAGGCACAATTTAATTAGCATTAGTCAATTATGCGACAAAGGACTCAAGGTAAACTTTGAACAGAATTCTTGTACCATTTTCAAAAATGATTCTTCTGAAGTTTCACTAAAAGGAATTAGACATAATAATATTTATTTAATTCATTTAAAAAATGCATCAAATAAAAATATTTCATGTTTAGTTGTGAAAGAAGAAAATCCATGGTTGTGGCATAAGCGTGCAGGTCATATTCATATGCAACAATTGAATAAACTCATATCTAGAGATTTAGTTATTGGTCTACCAAAATTAAAGTTTGTAAAAGATAAGTTGTGTGATGCATGTCAAAAGGGTAAACAAGTTAAAACCTCTTTTCAATCAAAAAATGTTGTCTCTACTTTAAAACCCTTAGAACTTTTACACATGGATTTGTTTGGTCCTTCAAGGATAAAAAGTTTTGGTGGAAATTATTATGCTTGGGTTATTGTAGATGATTTCTCAAGATATAATTGGACTTTCTTTCTTACTCTTAAAAATGAAGCTTTCAAAGAATTTAAAAAATTTGCTATTTTGGTTCAAAATGAAAAGGATCTAAAAATAAAAGCTATTAGAAGTGACCATGGTGGTGAATTCCAAAAAGAACTATTTGAAAAATTTTGTGAAGAACATGGTATTTCTCATAACTTTTCTGCACCTAGAACTCCCCANCAAAATGGAGTTGTAGAAAGAAAGAACAAATCCTTAGAGGAACTTGCTCGTACTTTGTTAAATGAAAATAATGTTCCTAAACAATTTTGGGCTGATTCTGTGAGTACTGCATGCTATGTTTTAAATAGAATGCTTATTCGACCTATTTTGAAACGTACTCCATATGAACTTTTTAAGAATANAAAACCAAATGTTTCTCATTTAAAATTTTTTGGATGCAAATGTTATATTTTAAACAATGGAAAACAAAATTTAGGAAAATTTGATTCCAAAGCTGATAAAGGTATTTTTCTTGGATATTCTTTAACAAGCAAAGCCTATCGAATTTTTAATCGAAAAAATTTCACAATAGAAGAATTTGTACATGTTGCTTTTGATGAAATTGTGGACCTTGAGGCAAAACCTCTTGAGTTAGAAGAATCTAGTGCAGGTAGTAGTGAGAATTTATCAAAGACATCAACTGAAAAAAGAGATGTCAATCCTCAGGATGAAGAGTTAAGCAGAATATGGCAACAACCCAGAGGATTATCACTGGACAATATTATTGGCGACATCACAAAAGGGGTAAGCACAAGAAGCAATGTAATAAATTTTTGCATGAATGTTGCTTTTGTGTCTCAGATTGAACCGAAAAACATCAAAGAAGCCCTTCAAGATGAAAAGTGGTGTATCGC
>NW_014543822.1:282855-284853 GCF_000741045.1 Vigna radiata var. radiata | reverse complement strand
GAAGAAGGTATAGATTATGACGAGACATATGCTCCAGTTGCCAGGTTAGAGGCAATACGCCTACTTCTTGCTTATGCATCTATAATGAAATTTAAACTATTTCAAATGGATGTTAAAAGTGCTTTTCTAAACGGGTATATCAAAGAAGATGTTTATGTCGAACAACCACCAAGGTTCGAAGATTTTAAACATCCTAATCACATTTATAAATTAAAAAAGGCACTTTATGGTTTAAAACAAGCACCTAGATCTTGGTACGAAAGACTTAGCAATTTTCTAATAGAAAATGATTTCAACAGAGGGAAAATTGATTCAACGTTTTTATTAAAAGGGATGGAAAGCATTTTCTGATTGTTCAAGTATACGTTGATGATATTATCTTTGGATCATCTAGCAAAACTCTTTGCGAGAATTTTTCTAAGACCATGCAAGGAGAATTCGAAATGTCAATGATGGGAGAGCTCACATTCTTCCTTGGACTTCAAATCAAGCAAATGAAGGAAGGTACTTTCATTTCTTAAAGTAAATATTGCAGGGAAATTCTTAAAAAGTTTGAGATGGACAAATCTAAAGAAGCATCTACTCCCATGGGAACATCACGCTATTTAGATAAAGATGAGTCAGGTAAAGAGGTAAATCAAACCAAATACAGAGGTATGATTGGTTCTTTATTATATCTTACTGCTAGTAGACCTGATATTATGCAAAGTGTTTGAGTGTGTGCTAGGTATCTATCTAGTCCTAGAGAGTCTCATCTTACTGCAGTTAAGCCATTTTGAAATATCTTAAGGGAACAACGTCTTTTGGGTTATGGTATCCTTCTGAAGCTAAACCTAGTCTTGTAGGTTTTTCGGATGCCGATTATGGGGGCTCCAAAATAGATAGAAAAAGCATAAGTGGAACATGTAATTTTCTAGGTAGCTCCTTAGTTTCCTGGCACTCTAAGAACCAAGCCTGTGTAGCCTTATCAACCACTGAAGTCGAATATATTGCCGCGGGTTGTTGTTGTGCACAAATCTTATGGATAAAGCAGCAATTAGAAGACTATGATATTCATCTAGATCATATTCCACTTAAGTGTGATAACACAAGTGCCATAAAACTCACAAGGAATCCTATCATGCATTCTAGAACCAAGCATATAGAAATTAGGCATCACTTCATTAGAGATCATGTGGAAAAAGGGGATTGTGAAATAGAATTCATTGACTCTAAGCACCAATTAACAGATATTTTTACCAAGCCTCTGCCTAAGGATAGATATTTTGAGCTTAGAAGGGACTTAGGGATACTAGAAATTGTCTAATATGTGTTTTATTGCTTAACTATGCATGTTTTCGTTCATGAACGCTTTTAATCTGCTTGTTAATCGATTAAACGCGTTACTGCATTGAATTATTGTGTTTACGAACAAATTAATCGATTAATCCAAGTTGTAATCGATTAATTAATCGATTAATTTCAAATTTAATCGATTAAAAATGCTCCAGATCGTTTTTTTAAAATTTTATGCGCTACATTCAGTATACTAGCCGTTGCCAACGTCTCTTAACGGCTATAAATGGCTAGTTCCTCATTTTATGAACGTTGGGGAGCCATTCTTGATCTATAAATACCCCATTTGAAGCATACTTTCCATAATTGAATCACTCTTAAGCTCATTCTCTTACTTTATTTCCTCAAAACTTCTTGTATCCCATTGCTTTCTTGTCTTTCCTCACCAAATGGCTAACCTGATAGAGACTTGCTAAGGACTGGAAGCATAGAGATCTGATTCCAAACAGCAAGCATTCCATGATGCAGAAAGGTGCAGCGGAATTGGATGTAGTTGAATGGAATTTGGTGTTTGGTGATGGAAGGTGTGTGTAATTGATCCTCTCAGCTCAAAAGGCCCTCCTATAATGGAAGGAAGCTAGAGGAAAGGGTAGAGAAAGTGCAAAGAAGCATTGACTTAAGAGCATTATGGCTGTGACAGAAATTCTGCAGCATTTCACTAAG
>NW_014543822.1:254115-279395 GCF_000741045.1 Vigna radiata var. radiata | reverse complement strand
AAAACACAGTTCACAAATGCAACCAGACAAACTGTTTGATAAATTTCTAAAAGTGTTTGATGAAATGCCCCAAAGAATTTCAGATTTTGAGATTTTGAATTTCAGGGCTTGTAATCTGGATTGCACGGTTCTATAAGCTTTCTAACACTTGATATTACTTTTTTTGATCTTTTATTTTTATTCTATAACCATGAACCAGCTCTTGCTACAATCCAAAAGTGATCTGCATCAAAAAAATATCACAACAGTGTTGTCACAGTGAAACTGCACCAGAAAAACTGAATTGAATTGGTGGTTTGACACTCAAATTTGAAATAAAGTGATTCAACAGCTCTTCTAAATGATCAAGCAACTTTGTTTGATGATTTTAAGTATGTTTAAAGTCTTAAACAACTTAAAATCTGACTGTAATACAAATTCACTAGTTCACTTCCATTTTAACCCAAAAAATGATGGTTTAAACTACAAATCTGCATATAGGACGTGTTTTGACCAAATAAACAGTGCTATCAATCTTAAACCATCAATTTGGACTTGCTCAAGCTATGGAACAACAAAGAAACAGCAGATTTTCACAAATCACCACTGCTATAACGTTTTATGCAGTAAAATGCACCAAATCACCACCCAAACTCAGTTTTTCATGGATTCAAAAGTTGGACAGCAAAGAAATGACTCAAGGCAGTGTAATTACACAGAACTAAGCTAGAATTAAGGTGCTTAGCATGACCAAACTCAAATTACACAATTCAATTCAATTGGCACGGTGAAAACCAGATTTCTCAAACTGAAACAGTGGAATTCTTAAGGATTTTAAGCAACCAAGCTATGCATATTGCATTTCATTGCTTATTCTGGTTTTCTACACCTTAAGACACATCCAACAAACTCAAAAGAGTTTGTATAAAACACCAGAATCAAAAGAAATTAACTGGAACACATTTGAATTTTCCAAAACCATATTTGAATTTCTTGAGCAGAATTGAAACCAGAATTAGTTTCTAGTGCTTTTGCTTCTATCACCAAGGCTAGAAACATGTTCTCATTGCCTTATTTGGTTCATTTAAAGCCTTTCCAGCACTTCAATCTCAAGAAAACTCAATTAAAACCAGCAGAACAGAATACTAAACAGAGACAAATTTAAAACTGCAAGTATGGACTGCACAAGACTAGATCATGACTGGAATTGAAAAATAAAGCTAGAAATGACACAAACAATTAAAATTCACCGTTTAAAATGAAGAATACACATGAACACACAATAGAAGCACGAAAACAGCGACTGGAACGAAAATTAAAGTTCAAAACAGCAAAGAAAAAACTGAAACAGAGACTGAGTGGACATAGAAAAAGAACAACACTCGTAGGATGAAAATGGAATAGAAAGTTGGAGAAAACACTTATCTATTGATGCGTGGACGTCCTAGGCTCTAGATACCACTTGATGGAGACTTGCTAAGGACTGGAAGCATAGAGATCTGATTCCAAACAGCAAGCATTCCATGATGCAGAAAGGTGCAGCGGAATTGGATGTGGTTGAATGGAATTTGGTGTTTGGTGATGGAAGGTGTGTGTAATTGATCCTCTCAGCTCAGAAGGCCCTCCTATAACGGAAGGAAGCTAGAGGAAAGGGTAGAGAAAGTGCAAAGAAGCATTGACTTAAGAGCATTATGGCTGTGACAGAAATTCTGCAGCATTTCACTAAGGCTCAAAAGTGAGTTTTACAAGGATGGAGCCCTCTTATTTATAGGAGAGGAGGAGCTCAATTTTTTTTTACAAATCACTTAGAAAATTCAAAAGAAACCTAAGAGAAGCGCGCCAATTTGAGCAAGCACGTTCCATGCTTCCAGCCAACTCATCCATGCACGTGGAGAATGTGATATCGTTCACGTTGAGCGGCAGTTGAGTGACGCTGAGCGGTGCTTGGCTGTCTTTAACATTTGGCTTCCTCTTCTTGGATGGCTTTGCTCCTAATTCTTGGATCAACTTCTCCAAGCTTTATTTAGGTCCTACAAAACAAAGTAGACATGTTTTAAAATATAATCCTTCTAAGACTTTAGAGAAAGAAACTTAAGAAAGCTTTAGAAAGTCTTTCTTTAACTTCCCTTTCTTAGTCTTAGCTTGAGTTGTTACTTCTTTGAGTGGTTTCCTTGATTAGGATTCCATCATAACCTTTCAAGAAGAAGAAGGAGAAGAAGAAGTGAGGCGTCTGAGAGTAGCACTCGCCAACACGATGCTTCCATTGAAGGGTGGATCTCAGATGAACAAGAGCAACAATCTTTTTCCCAATTTTGGAAGGAAAGGAAGGTATTAAAACAAAAGTTCATTGGTCTAGCTTGGTACACTTCTTACAACTTCTCCTTTTCCAATCTTATCATTGAACAAGGGGTTCAACATCTAATGGAACTCTGAGGAAGGTACTATCCCGATCTTGTTCGTGTGTTTTATTTTAATTTGAAAGTTCATGATGGAATTTTCCACACAAGGGTCAAAGGTGTAGACATTGTCCTTTTGACAATGGCATTTGGGTAAATGTAGCAAAAGTTCCTGTTTTAGATAATTCGCAGATTGTTCCTAGCGACTTTGCCCAATTCAACAAAATAATGGTGTATCAGTTGTTTCTGCACAATCCTCGCTAGCAACACAACGTTCGTCTCTTTCTTGCTGGAGGACTAAAGATGGAAGAACGTCTTCTACACTACCTGCTTGTGTGGCTATTGTGTCCTAGGGGGTCCAACCATGCACAGTGCTCAGAGACTGATCTCATAATTATGTACGGGATACTTCAGACCATTCCACTCAACTGGCCTCACTTACTTCAAACCATCATGTATAAGGCCAAAAGGTCAGATGTTGCGCCTCTCCCCTACCCTCTTCTTGTCTCCCAAATCTATGTATACAAAGGGGTAGATGTCTCAAATGAGCACTATGAGACTGTGCTTCTGGGTCATAAAATTGAAGATAATTACCTTAGGCAAATGGGATTTATCAAGCAAGGGAACTCCTATGCTCATCCTAATGATATTAATGGTCAAGCAGATGAAGATGAAGAAGATGCAGATATTCACATGCCTGACCCCACAAATGTTGCGGGTCCATCTCAAGTAAATGAAGAATATACTTTAGAAAGTCTTTCTAGACAAATGTCTAAGAGGGCAAGACTTCAACATGAGATGATGACTATCCAAAATTCTCGCCATGAGAAAATATGTACCCATCTCAAAAGCCTTGATGAGAGGATCTTAGGATTAGAAAGCAGTTTTGAGAGTGATGTTAGTGATGAGTTTTAGACTTGTCTTGTTTGTTTGCTTCTCTTATTGTATGACCTATTTTAAAAATTAAATAATATCTTGTCTTTTTTATTAAGTTATGCATACATTCTTTTATTAAGGGGAGTCTTAATTAACACAATTTTTTTATTATGATAAAAAAGGGGGAGAAAAGAGTTTAAAGATTCTCTTATTTTCTAATCATCTCTTCCTTTATGAGTTGTGTTTGTTTCAGATTATTAAAAAGTTTTAAACTTAGAGATAGTTTTGATCATCATTAAAAAGAGGAAGAATAATATGACAATTTTATTATAAAATAAAAAGAAAAAAAAAAACGAAAAACATGGGAGTTTGAAGCTCCTTTCTTCAGCTTTCATGGATTTGTAAAAGTTTTATGGAAAATGAGTTTGGTTAATTTTTCCTAAAAGAGAAGAAAATTCCAAAAATAGTATATACCAAGTTTAAAATCCTTTTTTTCAAAAAGAAAAAAAAAATCCAAATAGGAGAAATTTGAAGTAAACCGATTAATTTTGTACAAAAGAGTTATAAATTCTTTAATTTATTTAAGTAAATTTTTATTAGATTTCTCTTTCTTTATCAAAGTGGGGTTAAGCCAATTCATTAGGTCCAATAATTCAACTTCAATTGGATTGGAGTCAAACCAATATTATAAAATTATTATAATAATCAGCTTAAGTTCTAAAATACATATACAAATTAAATATATGTATTTAAAATAAAATTTTAATAATATTTTTTTATTAATCAGCAAACATATTTGGTTTCGTGTATTTACTTTTTTATTATAATAAAATAATATTATTTTATAATTTTTATAGTAATTCATTGAAAAATATAAAAATAATACAATATATATATATATATATATATATATATATATATATATATATAATTTTGTACAAATAATACTAAAAAAGTTTTTTAGTGGTTATTTTTTAAAATAAAAAGTATTTAGTTATTTGAAAATAACGATAAGTTATTTAATTACTTATTTTATTAAAAATAATTTTTTTATTCATTAAAAAGTAAAATTTTTTAATTAAAAGATGATACAGAAAAGTTGTCAAATAGTGTATATTTTCTTTATAGAGTGATATAAATGATTTTGTACGTAAAATAAAAATAGAAAAGTTTTAAATTAATTTTTATTTATTTTTTAAGTAAATTACTACTTGGTATTTTTTCTTAATTGAATATTTTAAAAAAACTTTTCATTAATTTTAACAAGTTTAACCAGTTTTTAATTCTATTTTTATTCTTTAATAAGTTTTCTATAAGTAGATTTCATAATTTTTACTCGTTCTCCAATCAAATCCGATTTTCAAAACAAAAGAGTATATGAATTTTCTATGATATTAAATAATCGTTTTTAAGGATAAAATGCTTACTTCCTCTTCAAGTTACGGAATAATTTTTGTTTAATATTCGATTTTAAAAATAAAATTATTTTGTTTTTACGTTTTCAAATTTATATCAATTCAATTTAATCGGTTAATTTGTAAAAACGGTGCTAATTTCCTACTTAGATGACTGCACTTTTTTTTTCTCTCTCCTTTCCTTTTACTGTCACCTTTTTCTCTCGTCATTAACTACTAATTTACTTCAACTTTCCATATAGTCTATCACACGCAATCAAACCCCGCAACATCAGTTTTCGCAATGATGGAACCTCACATTCACATACAATAATCAATTACTAACAGACACTACAATTTATTGAAATTCATCTTGTAGTTAATTGCATAATTAAGCACTTAATTTATATTATTTTTTAAAAACTTTAAAATTCAATGTAAAAATTCTATTAAAATGTTAATATCGAAAAAAAAAAAATAGTGCAGAGATAAAGATAGAATCAATAATTGAAGATAGAATCAATAATTGAAGAGATCTTTCTAAGATTTGACATGCAGCAAAGTGAACAATTTGTATTTAAAGAAAATAAAATTAAACAAGGATGAGACTGACAAATTCTTTTTAGATTTACATCTTATTTCTGAAAAAGGAAATGTTTTCATGATAATAATAAAACATGTTTTCATCATAATCTAATAAAAAAAATCAACATATGGATAATTTTCATTTTTTTTTAACATAAAACCAATATTGCATGTTGCCAAGATTTTTGATAGAGAAAATTTATGAAAGTAGGTGATAAATTAAAAATTGAGACGGATGTGCATGATGCCTGTGTGAAGTATTATTGAACGATAATGCATTCTTTAGTGTAATAAAAGGAAACAATCTTGATTGTTTTGACCTGTATGTACCGGTTCTGCAACTGAGGTATATAAAGGTGAAGTAAAAAGTCTATCACTTTTGGCCTCGGTTATGAACCGAGATATAAAGATTTATATTTTTGCCTCGGTTAAAATGAAATTGAGACAGTAAAAGGTGTTCTTTTTTTTTGCTAGATTTTTGCTATCGAGTTCTGGTGAACCGAGATAGTAGAAATAAAAACCAGATTACCATATCCAGAAATGTGCTTTTCTCCTTCTTCACCTGCGTCAAATGGAGCCAATAGCCAAATGAGACATCAAATTTTCCTCTGCAAATTTCGTTAAGCCAAGTTATGCACACTTCATCAATCTTTTTCTTTACATATATATGGAGAAAATAATTCACAAAAATTAACATGATTATCGGCTACAGTTGTGAACACTAGAACATAATGCCTCTATAATGCTCTTTGCACAAACAAATATACTAATTCCATTTCAAACACTAGAAATCGGATCAGTAACATCAAGTTGATGAAAAACACATGGTCAGGGAGACCAAGTTCTTTGAGTTTCCAACAGCTTCAACAACCCTCTTCTCATCTCTGGTTGTGAGCACCACAGTGAACCCATTTGAAGCCAATTGCTTGCATATTGCAAATCCAATTCCCTTATTTGCTCCTGTCACAACAGCATACCTACAAAGCAGTTTCTCGAGTTAAGTAAATTAAGCAACAAATGAGTTGAATCCTTAAGCAAAAAACACGGGAGATTACCTTAGGGCTTTGGGGCATTTTGTTTTAAAAGGAAAAGTGATAGCTTCTCTCTTGAGCCATTGATCAGATCCGTGAGTTTCAACCAGGAAAACACGCAGCAGCGGAATTAATGTAAGGTTTGGAGGATGAGAATGCAACGGAAGGCAGCTGGTTGGTTTATATGAAGTGGAGGAAGTGCTCTAATGGAGTGGATCTAGCTCAGACGGAGCTCACCATTGGAAGGAAGCTAGAGGATTGAATGGAAGAAGCACAAGATAAGAGGACTCTCGGTGATGAAAGAGTTGGAAGCAATGTGCTCAACATTTCAATACTCTCAAAATACCCAAAAGTATCTTACATGGGCTTCCTTAGAGGTTTTATAGACTAACCTCTCGGCAATGCATAGAGAAAAAACGTGCCTACAAGAAATGTGGATCTAATTCCACGTGTACAACCATGTGCTAAATGTGATGCCCTTCTAGAAGGCTTATTCTAACATGTGAAAATAAAGCTGAAATGCTAATTTCAAATGTGAAGGAGAAGTTCTCTAATGCAGCCCCNTATCTTGATAAGAGCACCCCTCCTTTTGTAGCAATGACCATTTTATCCTTCCCCATGTCTTGGCCAATTTATAGCATCTCCTTGATCTCCTATTTTCCATCCAAAGATAGCAAAGAGTACTTGGCCTTTTGGAGAGTAATCTTGTTGTAGCTTTTTGGCCATTCTTCTTGTGATAGGACCTATGTGTGTCATTGTACTAGACCCTTGTGTATCATCCCCTCCCTCTTGAGAAGGATTTGTCCTCAAATCCAAAGGATCTTCATCTTCACTATCATAACCTGCAAAAGGTTTAAGGTCAGATACATTGAAAGTAGCATGGACACCATATTTTGGAGGAAGATCAATTTGATAAGCATTATTATTAATCCTCCTTAATACTCTAAAAGGACCATCTCCTCTAGGATTGAGTTTGGATTTTCTTAGTTGAGGAAATCTTTCCTTTCTAAGATGAATCCAAACTAGATCACCTTCATTGAAGATCAACTCTTTTTTGCCTTTGTTATNTGTCTTGGCATATTTCTCATTTTGTTGTTGAATTTGAACTTTAACCCTTTGATGTAATTCCTTGATGAACTTAGATTTAGATACCCCTTCTTGATGAACAAAATCAATAGAATTTGGAGGAGGTATTAAATCCATGGGAGTTAAAGGGTTAAATCCATAAACAATCTCAAAATGAGACATTTTAGTAGTTCCATGAACTACTTTATTGTAGGCAAACTCTACATGAGGAAGGTACTCATCCCAAGATTTATGATTCCCCTTTAGTACTACCCTTAGTAATGTGGAAAGAGATCTATTGACTACTTCAGTTTGACCATCTGTTTGAGGATGACAAGTAGTAGAAAAAGATAACTTAGTCCCTAATCTAGACCATAAGGTCCTCCAAAAGTGACTAAGGAATTTTGTGTCTCTATCCGAAATGATTACCTTGGGTAGACCATGAAGTTTAACCACATCTCTAAAGAATAACTTTGCAATGTTGCTTGCATCATCTACTTTGTGGCAAGGTATAAAATGAGCCATTTTACTAAATCTATCCACCACCACAAAGATAGAACCAAAACCCCTAGAAGTTTTGGGAAGTCCCAACACAAAATCCATACTTATTTCTTCCCAAAGGGTTGAGGCAACATGCAAAGGAGTGTAAAGTCCATGAGGCATTGACTTAGATTTTGCTTCCAAACAAGTGATACACTTAAAGCAATGCCTTTGAACATCCCTTCTCATGTGAGGCCAAAAGAATTTTTCTTGCAACATGCCAAGAGTCTTTTCTACCCCAAAATGTCCCATTAATCCACCTTCATGTGTCTCTTTGACAAGGAGTTTCCTATGTGATCCTTGAGGAATACAAATTTTTCCTTCTTTAAAAAGATACCCCTCTCTCACATAAAATCCTCCTTGAGACTTGTTGAGACATTCCTCATATATATGAGAAAATTCAGGATCTTGTGAATACAACTCAATGATGTTATCAAACCCATGAATTTGAGCTCCCAATGTAGCTAAGAGATTAATTTTTCTTGATAAAGCATTAGCTACCACATTGGATTTCCCTTTCTTGTATTTGATAACATAAGAGAATTGTTCAATGAATTCTAACCACTTAGCATGCCTCTTTTGCAACTTGTGTTGACTCTTCAAATATTTGAGTGACTCATGATCACTATGAATGATAAACTCCTTGGAAACAAGGTAATGTTCCCAAGTTTGAAGAGCCCTCACAAGAGCATAGAGTTCCTTATCATAGGTGGGATAATTACAAGAAGCCCCATGAAGTTTTTCACTAAAGTAGGCAATGGGATGGCCTTCTTGTAGTAATACCGCACCTATGCCATGTCTTGAAGCATCACATTCTAACTCAAAAGTTTTTGAAAAGTTGGGAAGAGCTAGAATGGGTGCTTGGGTGGGCTTTTCTTTGAGTAGCTCAAAAGCCTTTTGTTGCTTATCTTCCCAAGTGAATGTAACATCCTTTTTCACCAACTCATTGAGAGGTGAAGCTAGACTAGAGAAGTTAGGCACAAATCTTCTATAAAAACTTGTCAAACCATGGAAACTCCTAACTTCTCCTACATTCTTTGGGGTTGGCCAATCTTGGATGGCCTTTATTTTCTCAGGGTCCACATGAACCCCATTTTTGGTGACCACAAATCCAAGGAATATGACACTATCAACACAAAANGTACACTTGTCAAAATTTGCAAACAATTTGTTGTTTCTAAGAATTGTTAAAACAACTCTCAAATGATTTTCATGAGTTTGCAAATTTTGACTATATACCAAGATATCATCAAAATAAACAACTACAAACTTCCCAATGCAATCCCTTAGAACATGATTCATAAGTCTCATGAATGTACTTGGAGCATTTGTAACACCAAAAGGCATTACGAGCCATTCATATAATCCAAACTTAGTTTTAAAGGCAGTTTTCCATTCATCACCCTCTTTGATTCTTATTTGGTGATAGCCACTTTTAAGATCTACCTTTGAAAATATTTGAGCTCCATGTAATTCATCCAACATATCATCAAGTCTAGGAATGGGATGTCTATATTTTATTGTGATGTTGTTGATAGCCCTATAATCACAACACATGCGCCACTTTCCATCCTTCTTTGGTACCAACAACACTGGTACAGCACATGGGCTTAGACTCTTTTGAACTAGGCCTTTGTGTAGCAATTCTTGGACTTGTGACTCAATCTCCTTTGTTTCTTGGGGGTTTGTCCTATAGGCAGGCCTATTAGGAAGAGTTGCCCCTGGAATGAAATCAATTTGATGTTCTATTCCTCTTATAGGTGGAAGCCCTTTTGGAATTTCTTTAGGAAATAGATCATCAAATTCCTTCAAAAGTTTTTGAATTGGAGGAGAAAGACTAGAAGTCTTGGATTCACTAGAAGTGCATGTAAGTGTTCCTTGACAAAGAAGGAGGTATGAAGGTTGCGCAACTTGAAGTGTATTGATTAAAGTCTTTTTGTTTAAAAGAACTTCATGTTGAGTAACCTTGGGTGGAACACTAGAATCACCACTCTCTTTTTTCTTTGGTTTTCTCTTTTGTGCTTTTTCTTGTTTTCTTGTGGACTTCATTTGTGCTTGATCCTGAGCCACTTGGGTCGGAGTCAAAGGATGAAGCACAAACTTCTTGTCCTTTTGATGGATGGTGATGGTATTGGTTAGACCATGGTGAATAGTTTAATGATCAAATTGCCATGGTCTCCCCAATAACACATGACATGCTTCCATGAGAACTATATCACATAAAACTTCATCTTTAAAGTTCCCAATGGAAAATGCCAATTTCACTTGATTCTTGACTATTATATCCCCATCTTCATTTAGCCAATGAAGTTTGTAAGGTTTTGGATGAGGTATAATGTCAAGCTTCAACTTCTCAACCAACCTTGTGCTACAACAATTGCAACAAGAACCATTATCAACAATGAGAGAACAATGATTTTCTTGAATTTTACATCTTGTATGAAAGATGTTCTCTCTTTGTGATAGGTGCTCAAGACTTGGTTGGCTACTAAGTATCCTTCTCACCATGAGAAGTTGTCCATCATCAGCATATACTTCCTCTTCTCTTTCTTCTTCCTCACTCTCACTTTCACTAGTTGGGGTGTCACTTTCACTACTATAAATGTCCTTGCCTTTCAAAATGATGTTTCTTTTTGTAGGACATTGAGTAACTACATGACCCCTTCCTAGACACTTAAAACATTTGATTTCACTTGATCTAGTGTGTGAGGAAGACTCTTGTTTGGGTTTCTCAACAATCTTGGCTAGAGGTTTGAATGGTTCCTTTTCTTTAAAACTTCTTCTTTCAAATGGTTGAACTTGAGCTCTCTTGAGAGAGATTTTCTCAAATTTTGTTGTTCTACCTTTATACACATTTGGACAAGACTATCCAAATCTATATAAGGTAGAAGTTCAACCTTGTCTCTTATCTCATAATTGAGACCACTCAAAAATCTAGCCATTGTGAGTTCATCTGTTTCTTCTATCCTTGCTCTTATCATGTACAACTCCATCTTTTGTCTATATTTTTCCACAGACATAGATTTTTGTTGGAGTCTTTGGAGCTTATCCATAAGCTCCCTATGGTAGTAAGAAGGAATGTGTCTCCTTCTAAGGGCAGTGATCAAGTCATTCCAATATCTTATTAGAGGGTTTTGGTGGCGCCTTCTTTCTTCCACTATGGCAGTCCACCAATACATGGCATACCCTTGAAAGCTAAGGGTAGCTAGAGGAACCTTTCTCTCTTCACTTACTTGGTGGCAAGCAAAAAGTTGCTCCACCTTCATTTCCCAATCTAGAAAGGCCTCAACATCATCTTTTCCATAAAAATGAGGCAAGTTTACATTGACTTCTCTAGGGGGAGGAGGTTCTTGAGTTTCCCTCCTATGTCTTCTAAAAGAAGAGTAGTCCCCATCATAGTCTCCCATTCTAAAATTCTCTACCTCATGGAGAGAATCTCCACTCCTACTTCCCCTTATCCTCCCTTGCTCATCTCTCATGACTTTCAACTCATCTTGAATTATGGTGATTTGTCTTTCCCTATCTTGTTGAGCATAATCCATTTTTCTTTCAGTGTCAATTCTCCATTGAGTTAGCTCTCTAAGTTGTTTTGAAATATCTTTGAGAGTAACTTGGTCCTCAGAATCACTAACTCTTGGAGATTGATGCTTTGACATTTTGTATTTCTAAAAGTTGTCTTGTGTTGCAACTACTTAGATTTCACCCAAGAACAATTTCCAGGTAAGGGAGGTGAATCACTAGGATTGCTTAAGTACCAAGCCTTGTCCTTGCCAAAATTGTTCTAAGCTACTCACTTAGTTGTTGTTACTTGCAAGATGATTTTTAAAATCACAAAAGAAGACTCAAAAGCAAATCAAAAACAAAAGAAAACAAGAATTGGGACTCTAAAATTCGGACTCTAGGCGCACTCCTAATCCTCAAATGAGCAATGAAAGCTTGAATGTAAAATGGAAAAGTAAAGGTGAGGTCTCCTAGGTGAGGCTTAGACTTTGGATCTAAGACACACTCACCGACTACCCAATTTTAAGTTGTGAGACTTTTTGAGTCTAGTTAACAAATGAGGGAAGAGCACTTGTGAACTCTACCACTCAATTGCTTGAAACGGCCCTTTACACACAAAGAAGAAATGAACAATTACAGAATGTAAACAAAATAACAAAATGATAAGATAACTAGGAAAGGGATGGACAATGCAACTCTAGCTTCTCTCAAGAATTTCCTGGCTGTATAATGTGCCAACACAAGTCTCGCAGTTGTTGTCCAATGATGCTGCTATTTCTGGTTGCTGGATCAGTATCTATCACTCAATAAAACAGCAG
The DNA here is from genome assembly GCF_000741045.1 of Vigna radiata var. radiata. Taxonomy (NCBI): domain Eukaryota; kingdom Viridiplantae; phylum Streptophyta; class Magnoliopsida; order Fabales; family Fabaceae; genus Vigna; species Vigna radiata. The sequence continues at coordinate 267,210 of NW_014543822.1, read as the reverse complement.
CTGCTGCAACAAATATGCAGATGCTGGTTGGATTTTCTGCATCAACGAGAGACATCTTGCTTGTGATTTCCGCCACCAATCCACTTCCTAATAGGCTACCAATGGTTTAGGATCTCAACTAGATCAATTCCATAGGATAGCACTTCAACCAAGTCACAAATTGTTTCACAGATTAGTACTCAAAACATGGTTGCTGCCAGAAAAAAATTTCACACAGAAGTTGTACTACACATTTTCACAAACAGGTGGTAGGCAAAAATTGCAACAATTGAATTCAAAGCAATAAAAAGGGATTCAATAACGGTGGCACATCAAAATGACCCTATGAATGGTGCTAGAACAGATTTGAAAAACAATCAAAAGACTCAAACAACAAAGGAGGTGCAGTCAATGATAATATGCAATTTCTTCAATCTGTTTGTTAAAATGCCTTAGAGACAGTCCAACTAATACTAAATTTTACCATCTGCAGACTTTTCAAAACAGCATGTTGCACGGATTCAATGCTTTTTTCTTCACTGCCAATTCATTTTCTTTTGATTACTATATTTCTCTTATATGAAATCCAGCTTTTGCTACAACATTTACATAGAATTTTAAAGCACACTTCAGTTGTAATTAACACAATTATGCAGAACTTGAGTTGGACCGAGCAGAGTAAAAAATTGACTAGTTGACTAGTGAAAATGCACAACTCCAATTAAAGTCATTTCCTCTTTGCTTCAACAAGTTTTGAAAATGATTTTAAACTTGTTTGACAAAGAAAATTGCACAGATTCAACTTATATCAGATTATGATATATGCAGTTCCATGTACACTTTCAACCATTCAACTCTAGTAGCCAAATTTTGAAACAACAAATTAAACTGACTTAATGCACCAGAATATGACTGAAAACAGTATTGGAAACTTGCTTAGTTAGCAGAAAAACAAATTTGGATGGTTGGCAAAGAACTAGCTACTCAACCAGATTTAGACTCACACAAAATCAGCTTTAGCAATGAACTTAGGTAGTTCGGTCTACTGTCAGATGAAAACAAATGCCCTGAACTTTCCAGTTATACTACCAATTGCCAAAAGCAATCTCAGGCTTTACAGTATTCACTCTGGATTTTAGTTCAGCAGAGGCTTGAAACACCACAAACAGCCAATGGAACAGTGATTTTAAACCATAGGTCGTATTTAAACATATGCAGTATGCATTTTAGTTTCTTCTCAGATTTGATTGCCATGTTGTCACCGAGCTAATTCATTTGAATGTCATTGCTCTTTAATGATGAACAATCATGTATGTGCAACTCAGACTTCAATGAAGACAAACACACTTCACGGTTGACACAGAATTGAAGACAAACAAAAATCAATGCATATGATGCACAAGACTTGACAGATTTGGATGGATTAAGAAAAATAAAGACTCAAACTGGAATTGACCGAATAAAATGATGAAAAATAAAGCAAATAAAGCTGGTAACAAAAAATGACACCAACAGATCCTAAGAATGAACCACAAATGAATGAAACAGTACACCACTCAACACAAAAAACAGAGAGAAAAGGAACTGTGACAGTAAGAAATGGAAGAAAAAACTTATCTCACGGTAGTAATGGCTGAAACTCGAATGTGGCTCTGAATACCACTTGATAGCTTCTCTCTTGAGCCATTGATCAGATCCGTGAGTTTCAACCAGGAGAACACGCAGTAGCGGAATTGATGTAAGGTTTGGAGGATGAGAATGCAACGGAAGGCAGCAGGTTGGTTTATATGAAATGGAGGAAGTGCTCTAATGGAGTGGATCTAGCTCAGACGGCCCTCACCATTGGAAGGAAGCTAGAGGATTGAATGGAAGAAGCACAAGATAAGAGGACTCTCGGTGATGAAAGAGCTGGAAGCAATGTGCTCAGCATTTCAATACTCTCAAAATACCCAAAAGTATCTTACATGGGCTACCTTAGAGGTTTTATAGACTAACCTCTCGACAATGCAAAGAGAAAAAAACGTGCCTACAAGAAATGTCGATCTAATTCCACGTGTACAACCATGTGCTAAATGTGATGCCCTTCTAGAAGGCTTATTCTAACATGTGAAAATAAAGCTGAAATGCTAATTTCAAATGTGAAGGAGAAGTTCTCTAATGCAGCCCCCTATCTTGATAAGAGCATCCCTCCTTTTATAGCAATGACCATTTTATCCTTCCCCATGTCTTGGCCAATTTATAGCATCTCCTTGATCTCCTATTTTCCATCCAAAGATAGCAAAGAGTACTTGTCCTTTTGGAGAGTAATCTTGTTGTAGCTTTTTGGCCATTCTTCTTGTGATAGGACCTATGTGTGTCATTGTACTAGACCCTTGTGTATCAAAAAGAGAGGGGGTTAGGGTAGCAAAGGTAGAGGCCGAACCATCATACACAGCGTGACTTCCTCCAACGTAGCAACAACGGCTGCGACGACTGGCCTCAGCGAAGACGTGGTGCGCAGGAGCAACAACGTTTCTCTCTAAGGGAGTTGGCTTCTAGGGTAGAGCTGAGTGAGGTATGTCATATATGAAACCTGTGATGAGATAGTAACATTGCATATTTTGATTGGTCACATGCTTCAAATCTATTTTAAAAACAACTTATTTTTGCTAAGGGAAGTGAATTGGGTCAATATATGGGCTTTTTCATACAGATGCAGTGTTTCACTAAATGGTAACTAAGCATATGTTCGGTAACAATATGTTATATCTCTCACATAAAGCTATGTAGTAATCCAGTATTAGGAGCTTTGAACTTAGTTTTATTGACCTTTTTGTAGGTACAAAATAATACCAAATCACATATTGTGTTTGTAATTTTGTATAAGATTAGGACTAGGGATGGCAACGGGTCGGGTCGGGCACGGATAGTGCCTACCCGCAACCTGACCCGAAAAAAAAAATTCATCTACTACCCGACCCACTACCTGCACGGATACCCGCTTAAAAAATATCCGCGGATATTTTAAAACCAGCGGATATCCGGAAATGTTTAAAAGAATATATTTTTACAAATTATTAAAATAAAATTTAAATAGAATTACAAAAAAATATATAAAATATAATATAAATTAAATTAAATATAAATTAAAATTTAATTTTTGTTTTGGTTGAATTGGTCTGAGGTTCAGTCGTTCTTTTTTGCTTTGTTCTCTTTTGATCTTCAATCCTTCCCGAGAATGTCATCCACTTTGTTGGGTTGTTGACATGCAGAAGACACTTTGACGCTCAAGATATAAAAAGGTGTAAATTTCATTAACATAGAAGAGGAAGATTGTACCTAAATATCAATTGTATATTTATAGAGCCTGTGGCATCCACTCCGATGGGTTGTTGATGTGTAGAAGACACTATGACGCTCAAGATATAAAAAGGTGTAAATTTTATTAAAATAGAAGAGGAAGATTGTACTTAAACATCAATTATATATTTATAGAGCCTTTGGCAGCCAAGTCTATTGATTAACCATTAGTACAATATATTTTTAGACAATCAAACCCTATAATCAATAATTATTAATACGTATATTTTGTAAAGAGTATGACAATCTGAGCTAATTAATGCACTATATTTTTAGGCAATCAAACCCAATAATCAATATCAGAGTAAGACAATTTGACCTATTAAAACATGTTAGTTGTCCATAAATGACAATTAATTCTGATTTGTATACTTCTATAATTTTAATTAAATTTAATCTTGTAAAATATACATTAATTTTAATTTTAATTAAATTTAACTAAATAAAATAAAAATTAAATTTTCATTTTTATTTTTTGCAGGTAGCGGATATCCGTGGGTACGGATAGTATAATACCCGTACCCGACCCGTTTATAAGCAGGTATTAAAATATCAATTATCCGTGGATTTCGGGTAGTAAATATCCGCAGGTATCAACTATCCGTCGCAGATTTTATCCGCGAATATCCGCGAGTGCAGATTTTTTTGTCATCTCTAGCTAGGACATTTTAAATGTTCTGATATATTTAATTATTTAATTGTTTATTACTGATAAAAATATTTTGGTAAAGATATTACTCTTTAGCTGACAATAAAAGTTTATTTGTTTAGTTAAATTTAAAAAGAAAAATAATACAATCAAAATATTTTTGTTTCCACCCTATTCTGAATACATTTTCCAGTTGCTGAACTTATTGTTTTAACATGTTGAATGAACATACAACGAGCATAAGTAGAGCTGTCAAAACGGGTAATCCGGCTCGACTTGGCCCAGCCCACCACGGGTTGGTCACTTAATGAGCTAACCCAACCCGGCTCATTTATTAGTGAGCCAGAAAATCTTGAACTCGGCCCGACCCACCACGGGTTGGTGGGTAAACGGGTTGGCTCACTAGCCCATTTAATTACATTTTTTTTAAAATAAAAAAAATAAAAACTTTTTGTAATTTAAATTTAAACAATTTTCACTCCCAAAAAATTATGTTAAAGACAATTCAAAATAATAATAAAAAGTACAATATAATCCAAATATCATTCAAAAACATACACAAAAAACTTACAAATAAGTTTCTTATATTCATCATTTTTTGTTGTTGTTGTAACCCTTGACCCTTGTTTTTGTTCTCTCCAAATTCACTAATAAAGATTTTCCTAATATCAGAACAATTCCGACAATCAATAAAAAAATATTAGTAAAAAAAAAGAGAACCAGTACTCAACAACATCAACAAAAAATTAATAGTTTAATCTGTAACATAATTTCCCAAATTCAAACATATCAAAAAGAGCTTGTTCAAATAATGTATGCTCAAATTGTTTAAATAAAATGAATAAAATCTGATACAAGCATGTCAGAACATGAAAAAATCATTTCGTGTCTTCAAATCCCCCAGAACAAAAAACAAATTCGCGAACTCCTATTTTTGTCATTATAGGGTTTTTGAAAAAAAAAAGAAAGAGAAGTGAGAAAACAAAAATGTGGAGAAAAGAGAAGAAAAAAGGAAGAGTGTTTTACCTGCTCCTTGAATAATTTCAGTGAAGTGAGAGTGAGAGCACCGAGAGTGATTTGTGAGAGCAAAGGTTACTTTTTTTTTATATCACAGTGAGTGAAGAAAATATTTTATTTTTTAGGGTTTCATAAATAAAATAATAAATTAAAAAAATAAAATTAGGAAGGTGGATTGGTGGACCAACCCGACTCACCACGGGTTCAACCCGCATGAGCTGGGTCTAAATGAGCCAGATTGAAATCTGACCCGCATATAAGTGGGTTGTATTTTTCAAACCCAACCCGGCCCGAACCCGTGACGGGATGGGTTGGCTCGCGGGTTGTGACCCATTTTAACGGCTCTAAGCATAAGTACAAGAAAGGGTTTGGGCAATTAAGAATATATCTGGATTGGGCTTATAGCTATAAGGTTGGCAACATCACCACCAATAATATGACCATCAGAACTAGAAAGGGAAACATTCATGCTACTTGTTCTACTGCATGGTCCACCTTCTACATCATCAACCAAATAAGAACTAGACAAGCATAATATTTGAAATCGGCCTTGTAAAGCGTACAAGATAAAAAAAAATGTTTACTATTGCATTATGATAAGAAAAACGGCCTAATTCACATTAAATAACACTAAATATCATTAGTCGTTGCATAAAGCTGAATTTTAATTACAATACCAGAATTGCTACGATTTGCCTCTTTTCTTGAAAAACACAGAACTATAACTTAATCAACTTGCTCATGATAACTTGTCACTAAGTTAGAACCACACAGATGGAGATGAAGGACATTTATGATTAAAATTTCTAATAGTCGAGGTATGCAATGTTCAGTTCTTTACCCTCATACCAAGCACTGATGCTAGTAGAAGCTGGCTGGCTAGAGTGACAGAAAAAACAGTACCAACTTTAGTTAATATGCAGAAAGCCCTTGGCCTCTGCTGTGAAGATGAGAATAACTTTGCTACAATGTCCTGAAACAAAGAAAGTCTACAATCAAGTAACATTTAAATAAATTTACAATTATAAATAACAATGTTAAAGGTTTACAACATGATGAAAAAAAGTAATTGTACCCATTACATAGGCTGAAATTAGAATTAGATGGATCCATTAAATATCATCAATTTTATATCCAATCAGTAACCACATTGATGTGTGATGTAATTCAATTTATATGCCATTGACAATCCCAGACTACATGACTGTTAAATCGTTGGGTGCACTCAATGATTGCAATTAACCATCAATGAACAGTATATCAATATTATGAACGATAGCAAAGAAGCACTCTAACATTAAAAAAATAAAATACCAGTTCTAAACTACTTTTGATCATTTCTGAATGAGCACATGAAGTACATACAACTAATCACAACATCTCTCAAATCATGGAAGACAACTTTTCTGGTCGGGAAAATCATATTTTCATTGTGTTGATGTAAACAATTATTTAGTAGTTTAGAATTGAAATATCCAACATGAGCTTAAACATTTATGATTTCAAAACATAGTAAGAGAATTAAACAAACTATAGGAAACTATAGCTCTTGTGAAATACCTCCCCAACTCTAACAGTGATAACATGAGGTGAAAATGCCAGTCCTCCACAACTGTTCATCCATTCACCTAGGAAGAGAGAAACAAAATCACCATAAAAGTTAACAAATTTCATGGAAAAAAAGATAAACATGGCATTTTCAATTACTACTAACCATCAAAATAATAGAAAATAAACAATTTCATCAGATAGAAAAGGGTAGTTCAATACTAAATGTTCAGATTTTCATGGTTTTTGAATTCTTTAGAATGAAACTAAACCACAAATTTGAATCTTGCAATCACCATAAGAATAAAATTAGAATCACAATGTTGCTTCTGTAAATCATGTGCTTGAGAACCCACACATAAGTTGAACATTAGAAATTATAACAATGGGCACTTCTTTCTACTTGAGAACACACTTTTTTTACTTTCTTTTCAAAAGTTGTCACAACGCTAGACAAAAAAAATGTCTTTTTCTCAACCAGAAACAAACACACTAATTTCCATAGCCAACCTATCTTGAAAGTGTTTAGAAGATCCATATATTACAAACACTATCAATTCATGGATTTATGATTAAAAAGTAATGAGATATAAATAACTTGGAAGCCAAAACCACCACAAACATAAAGCACAACAATGGCAACAAATTGAAAAATATTCCAAATTAAATAAAATAAAAAGAAAATAGTAAAATGGAAATTGCCACTTCAAACAATAAAGTGTGTAAGGAAAAAAAACAATATGAAAAGGGCGCACATTCACTGCCTTTCTTTAGAGTATAACCAAAAAGCACACGCAAAACCCAAATCCAAATTCGCAAAAACATAAATCGGAGGAAAAAAGAAGAATGCTCACATCTTAGGAAGAGACTAGTGGAGATCTCGGGACGGAAGGTGTTGACCAAGTTGTTAAGGTTGGAGAGCGTGCGAAGCTTGAGCGAGAGATGGGGCTCGTTGAGCATTGTCAGCATCCCACCTACGGAACTCACCAAAGTTGTTTAGGAATTTAGGGACTGAACGAATAACACTCCAAGAAGGCTGGGAACAATGGGAATAAAGAATGGTTAGATAGACGAAACCTAGATTATGGGACCATATGACAGAAGAAGAAATAGGGTTAGATACATGAAAACCTAGGTTACACACTACAACATTGAGCGACGTCGTCGACGATGACCTTGACCAACTGAGAGAGGTGCGACCATGATGAGGGACCTGACGACAATGGAGGATGTTATTGTTTGAGTAAAGAAAGGAGAAGAAACCCTACGAGGGTTAGTGAGAATGACAAACTTAAAGTATATTTTGGAAGAAGGGTAGAATTTTCACAGAGAAAACGAAAATAAAATTTTAATTTTATTTTTTAATAATTAATTATAAATATATGTATTTTAATTTTATTTTTTAATTTTTTTTAATAGTTTTTGGAATTAGATACAAATTTTAATTTCTTATATGTAGATTTTTAATTTAGGTAAATTTCCGCTTAAACGCGCCAACATTATATACAGATTTTACATATGGATATATTGGTAGACAAAATCCGTATGTAAAATATGTATGTAATTTACTTTTCTTTTCTCAATTATATTAATTATGTGAAAACAAGACTAAAAAATAAGAAGTAAAGTCAAAAATAAAAAATGAAAATTATGAAAGGAAAAGTAAAATAAAATAGAATAATAAAAAGAAAATAAAAAATAAAATAATAAAAATGATAAAAAGACTTAAAATAAGATATAATGAGAAAAAGCGTATTTTAGTCACCTGGACGAAATTGGATGTTGACAGCTGCCCTTCTTTACTTAGATATTACTAGATAATATGAAAATTTGACATTTTCGTATTATCTGAGTAAAGCTAAGTAAAGATAGAAACATTAATTTTGTCTGGGTTTCAAAATGAAAGAAGAAAAACAAAAATCGATACGATGACCAAATTCATAAAGAAAGTCATAATGCAACAAAGAGAATACCACCATTGCCTAACAGAGGACTGAAACAAAAAAGAAAAAGAAAAATTTGAGCTTAGGATGCCAAACAAAACTGGGTTTCGTGGGCTAGGTGAAACTGGGCTTGAGGGTCAGTGTGGAAATTGGGCTTAAGGGCTAGTGTGGAAACTGGGCTTTGGAGCCAAGCAAGCTGGGCTCTGTGGGCCAGTGTAGAAACTGGGCTTTGAGGGCCAGTGTGGAAATTGGGCTTTGGGGCCGGTGTGGAAACTGAGCTTTGGGGCTAGGCGAGTTGGACTTTGTGGGTCAGTGTGGAAATTGGGCTTACGGGCCAGTGTGGAAACTGGGCTTTCAAATTTTGAAATTCTTGAAACTTGCAACTTTGTGAAATGTTTTTGTAATTTTGACAGAAATTTGATATTTGAAAAGACATCAAGGTGTTGAAACCCTTCAGTACAATGTGTCAAAATTTGATGTAGGATCAGGGTATCAAGACTCCGATATGAGAGAAAAAGTCTGATCGACATGAAACAATATGGCTTGAAAGAGAAAATATGAATGTTATTTTTCTTGTGTTTTCAAAGAAGGATTCGATTACCATTCATATAAATGAAGAGGGTTTCGATCAGAAAGACTTTCTTTTTGATGGATTGATGCACATATGAAAAACATTTGCTTTGTGTTGTGTTTCCCTTTTTCCTTGCTTGAGTGAGTCATCTTACTTGCAATCATCATACTTATTTTTATTTTAAATATTTTTTCACATATCTCTACCAATATGTACAAGCTACAAAATGAGAAGAAGGTATCTTTCTTTTATGTTTTCTCATTAAACATTTGTATACCAAATTCAAATATTTTGTTTCTTTGCCTATGTATTTCACACATGTACTTCTTCCCATTTCTTCCTTGAAGTTAATATTTTGACCATCTAAACTGAACCCCAAACCTAAACAAAATTCGTTCTCATTCATAGACACAAGTTTATCTCCAATTAAAAAATCAGTACTAGAATTCACCCATTTAACCAATAACTCACTCAAAATATTTGTACCTACTTTTTACCACTCAAATTTAAAAACCACCGAAAAGGAGTCTCCGCAATCAGTAAACGATGCTCCTCTGTCAAACATTCGTTCAAAGTAGAGATATACTTTGTTGAAAATGAGTGACGAACCGTCATATGCATCAACGACAAACAAAATAATCAAAACATAAAAGCCCTAAAACGAAAATAACAAAAAGTATAATAGAACAAGGAAAACCCAAAAACTAAACCGAAAACGCAATGAACAAAATGGAGGAAGAACGTATTTACCTTGCTCGTCAAAGGACCATGGTTACCGGAACTTGCTATTTTGCACAATACACTCAACAAAGAGGACAACGTTGACCAAAACGAAGAGATGCAACGAAAACGAAGTGCAAAAGCCACAAGGAAGAGGGAGACCGAAAACGAAAAGAGAGAGCTAGAACGAAGATGGTGAATGAGAAGGAAGAGAGAATGATGATTTCTAATGAAACAGGACAAGGGATATATTTGGAATCCCAAATTTCTGAAACCCTCATCAATTTTGACGTCACAATTTCAAAATAAAAGAAAAAAAATGGACAATGCGCGGGTGACACATGGTCTTGTCAAAAGTGTGTTAAAATTTCATTGTCAAAATATTGGGACCCTTTCAAGTTCTTACATACAAAATACTCTGTGGGCTCTCTGTTGTCAATGTTTATCTTCAAACTCCCACAATAAACTTCCATTGAGTTTCTGGGACTCAGTAGCATTTCTTTACACATACATGTGGGAAAACACTCTTTATCAAGATTCTCTACACTTTGATAGAGCGAGCTGAGAGATGCAATTTCCGATGGCTGCAACTTAGACGAGATGCAACTTCCGATGGCTACAGCTTAGATGACATGCAACTTCCGATGACTGCAACTTAGACTCTTTACGCACAATTCTTGCAGTAGTTCCTAAAGGCAATGTTAAGAAACTAAAAAGAACATCCACAAAGTCCTGCCCTGCATCGGCAAAGATAACTTTGCTTTCTTCTTTAAGTACCATAAGCTTCAAGGTAATATTGCTCAATGCCAACAGCAGTCATTGTACAGGGAAAAAAGAAAAGTATCTAAACTTTTTGTTGTAAAATGCGTAAGTATCTCTCTTTTGTTTTCACACAAGAGGCTTTTTAAGTATTTATATTGGAAACGTAAATTTGTTACCATTTACGAAGTGCTTGCCTTTTCCCTATTGGAAATATGTTACCATTTACGAAGTGACAATGTATAATGAAAAGATTCCATTAAAAGAGAGATTTTTCCAAAGGGAATGAGGAGAGTTTCATAGAGTTATAGAAAGGAGCATAAAAAATCTGTTTAATAGTTTCGAACGGATTTTTATATTAAAAATTTCTTAATGGAGATGCGTATGTAAAATTTAATTTCAATTTAATCGATTAAAATTCCATATTTTGTTCAATGAAAATTTGGCTTTATTGTAAATTATATTGTTTAAATTCCATTAAAAAAAGTTTAAATTTCGATAAAATGACAATTTAAACTTATAAAATAGAGTAAATTACCACGAAATACCTGTAAAGAAAAGAAATTACCTTCATACTCATGTACCTTAGATTTTATGAATACATATAAAAAAGAAAATATTTTGTATAAGTGAATTTGGAAAGAAGTAAACAATGCGAATTAAATTGTTTGCGATAAGTTTAATTAGATTTGATTAGTTAGTGCAAAGATTTATAGGCATAATAGTAGACCTACAGACAACCAACGGTCAAGAGAAAATTATGTAAGAATGTGCAACATAATAAGTCTCAATCAAGGAAATATTAAAAACTTGAATGATTGATAAAGAAAAAAAAGGAGAAAAAACACAAGTATCGTGGTTCTATTAGTCATTTCCTAATATGAGTTTCTATTTTGTCACTTCGAAAAAATGTAAACAAATTTTTATTTATAAACCTATTTTTATAGTTATTTTTTTTTATTACATAGTACTTAAAATGCGTTTGCGAAGATCTTATTCGATTCCATATAATTAGAACTTCCTTGATATTTTAACAACTTTAATTGAAATAAGAGTCTCTCTTTTTGATGAATTTATCTTCCTACNTCTCGTTACATTTAATTTATTAAAATTTAGTTGAGTGATATTTTTCTTTTAAAACTACAATTTGTCTTCAATGAATTAAATATAGAATCTTGATAATTCTTAAATAGACTTGAATTAGTTATTTTTTCTTTTTGCATAAATNCGATCTATTTCTCTCCTATTTTTCCTTATTTTTAGTTTATTTTAATAAAGTTTTGATGTAATACCATGAGCTTATTTGAAAATTCTACCACCAAATTTTTTTTGTTCTCGATTTTTATTCAGTATTGGTAATATAAAAGAGAGAATATTATTTTACTTCAAAACAATATAATATCTCTTGTTTACATTTAATATTCTAATAATTGATTTTCACATGAAAACTATGAATTTCTGTTAACATTTTCCTAGTTTCAATTGATACAATTTAATTAATCAGTATTAACAAACTATAAAATTTTCATAAAGTAGAGAATTGAACTATAAAAAACAATTATTTTCGAAATTTTAATATAATTTACGTAACTGTAAGGCCTTGCAAAAATGTCGTATGTGTACACGTGGCATCATAGGATAGGTTGAATACTATTAGTAAAGGGAAATATACTTAGCATTCTAAATCTTAGTCATTCTCCTAAGACAACAACCATCTCCTTCTACGTTTCTCTCCTTCCTTGCCTTGCCACCCCTTCCATCTCAACTCAGATTCTAACCATCAGTTTGTCAAATTGAAGCTACCTAAGCATCCAGGACTCCAAGAGCTACGTTTCTACTGATCGATTTTCCGTTTCATCCAACCGGTAAGAAAGCCCTCTTTCCTCCTTTGCCCTAGGGTTTCAAGCATGAGATTCTTATTTCATGAAACCCATTTTGTTTCCTTCCACAATCTAACTTCAACTTAATGCTAAAATTCGTTCTCCATCATCAATAGATGATTTTAGGTGATTCTCACACTTTGGGTTCAAAGTACTTGGTCTATGATCATTCCTTGAGTTGGTCGTGCACCCTAGGGGTAAGGGGAGCTAGCTTTCTTTCCCTTTTTATAGTATGTTGTGAATGTATGATAAATTTTAAAGTTGTATGTTGTTGGAAGCATGAAATTGGTTGAATTGGTTTGAAATTCATGTATGGAAATGGGTATGTTATGTAGAATTGATGATTGATGATTTTGGACTGTTTGGAATCCCTTGGTATGTTGAATTATGTATGATTGGGACTGTGGTGATGATTGAAATCTATTGTGGTAGTGTTTGGAAATGGTCTTGGATGGTTCTGTCGAGTTCTGCATAATTTTGCAGAACTCTGCATAATTCTGCAGAGTTTGATCGTCCGGTTTGGAAGGCCTTGGTCAGAGAAGGTTCTCCCTTCTCCTGACCGTTCGGTTTTGTAGGCCTGGTCAGGGAAGGATGACTCCTCCCCTTGACCGTCCGGTTTGGAGGTCTTGGTCAGAGAAGGTTCCCCCTTCTCTTGACCGTTCGGTCTGGTCTCCTCGGTCAGAGAAGGAT
>NW_014543822.1:235913-252462 GCF_000741045.1 Vigna radiata var. radiata | reverse complement strand
TTATTACTTCTTATTTCTATAGCTTGTTAATTTTTGGAAACACTCTCTAGGCATCCTTCGATCTTTAGTTTATTTTGTATTTTGGAGAACTTTGGGTTGTACTCAAGTTTTATTTCGTTTTAATTTCCACTAAATTTCGGATGACTGTATAAATATTTAAATACTGTTATCTTTATCTCTTAACTGCTTTCACATATTATAATAACTGAATCCTATTATATTATATGTGAATATGATATTTTTGGGATGTCACAGTAACTCTCAACTATTTGCATGATGTTTGTATTAAAATATATTAAATATTTTATTGATAAANATTAGGTAATTAAATATTATATTAATTATAATTTAAATATTATTATAATTTATACTTATATTTGTCGTATTTATACTTTTTTAAATAATACCCGAATTATTTTTTAAATCTTTTTTATACTTTGTAACTATTCAAAGTTAGACTAAAATCTACAAATTTAATAAGTTTTATTTTTCTTTTAATTATATTTTAAAGTTAAAAAAAAAAAACAAATTATCCGTTGTACACTCTTCCACTACTTTATTCTTTCATGAAATTTATAATTTAATATATATATATATATATATATATATATTATAATAATATAATATAAAAATAAAATAGAATGACTATATTTAAAAATTATAAATTAATATAAATATTAATTTTGAGCTAATTAAAATAAGGTATCATAATATACGCAATAACTTATGCTTCTCTCTCTATATATAGTTATATATAGTCTAACATCTCTTTATGGTCATCACAACAGTGGTGGAATAGAACAACTAAAAAGCATGGAAAACCACAACAGAAACTGCATACCGCCGTTGAATATCTCACACCGCAACCTCTACAACGTCACCTTCCACTCCGACACCATCCTCACCCTCCTCACCTCAAACCCCTCCGAAGTTCACTGCTGGATCTCTGATATCCTCCGCTGCCACTACCGCCGAAGCACTCTCTTGGTGGGCCTCGACATCGAGTGGCGGCCCAACTTCCGCCGCAACATGAACAACCCAGTCGCCACCCTCCAACTCTGCGTGGGCCGTCGCTGCATTGTCTTTCAAATACTTCACGCTCCCTTCATTCCTCTCTCCCTCGTTTCCTTTCTTGGCGACGCCAACAACACTTTTATGGGTGTTGGGATCCAAGGCGACGTGCAGAAGCTTCTAGAAGATTGTTCTCTCCGCGTAGCCAACTTCCTCGAACTTGGCTCCCTTGCTGTGGAGAAGCTCGGTGACCCTGCGTTGAACACCGCTGGGCTGAAGACACTGGGCCTGAGGGTGTTGGGCCTGGAGGTTGATAAGCCCAAGAAGATCAGTAGGAGTAGGTGGGACAATGGGTGGCTCAGTGATGAACAGGTGCAGTATGCTGCTATTGATGCTTTTGTCTCTTTTGAGATTGGACGACGTTTGAGTTCTTAGGGTTTTATTTTCCGTTCCCAGTACTTTGTTTTGAATTATATTTAAACAGACTTTCTTAATTGCAAAAAGGAAAATAAAATTTTAATACCATTTTTTGACAACATTTTGACACTGCACACGTGTCAAAATATGGTTGGACGATTTCAAATTAAAAAACAAACTTTGATTTTTTTCTTTCAAACATACTCCTGTCTCAACTTTTTTAATTTGAAATCGTCCACTCACATTTTGACAAGTGTACAGTGTCAAAATAGTGGTGTTAAAATATCATTTTCCTTGCAAAAACCAAAGGTCTACATAAGTAGCAAATATTTATATTTATAATAAAATAAGTGTAAAAATGAGATAGATTTATATTTATTTGATATATATTTAGAAGATTAAAATGATTATAAAAATAATAATTTTTTTGTTCTTGTTCTACATAAGGATACTTAATTCTTGTTCATAATCCTCCAAAACAATCTAACATAACATTTCTAAGTAACCACCCACGTTCATTCAAAACATTTATTTTTGATACGTCTTATGTAGACTTCAATGCATTAAAACTCCAGGATGGTCAAGTAACTTCATTTTTCGAATATGCAAATTAAAGCCAAAAAGTAGTAAAGTAATTAATACTCCCTTCGTCTTCCTGTGCAGTCAAACGCAATTCATGTTATTGAAAAAGCACCATGGACTGTGCATGGCCTCTTTCTAGTTCCAATACCCTCTTCCTACCTGTAAATTCAATTCTCAGGCTACCAATGTAAATTTGATATATATATTTTTAAAATTTGAATTTATTATTTTAAATTGTATACTATTTCTAAAAAACATATCTATTATAAAAAGATATAGATATATGCAATCAACAATTTACCATTTTTTTAAGAAGGGTCGAAAAGTTGGGTTAGTCAGCATATGTATCCTTCTAAGGAAGTCAACACACATGCTGATAAGAAAAAGGGAAGTGGACACCATGGGAAAGATAGTAGGAATACTAATTAAAAGAAAAATGGTTTGAATGTTAAGTTGTAGCGTGAAAACAAGAAGTAAATATGAGCTAGTGTATCTTTAATCAATTTATGGGGAAAATGGAATGGGTGTATGCAAAATCATTTCAAAGTTTCTTAAAAAGATATTAATCGAATTTTAACAAAGGTGTTTGACATAAGGCAAAGTAGTTGAAGAAGAAAGAAGGTTACATAAGAGTGTTTAATGCTTAGAGTGGATTTTGAACTTTCACACGAGGTTTACTACTTTATATGTTAACAAATATGAAATTTGACACAACCAAATGAGATCTGAACTAAATTTCAGAAGAAAATGATACTCCTTTCAACAAAACATTAAGACAGTAGTTTTAGTAGTCTTACCTTATATAATATTCAACTTTCTTACTTTTATCCAATGTGAGACTTAGTTCACTTGAAATTCAATCATCTATCCTTTGAGAGTGAGTTCCAGTCACATCGATACACTTCCTTTCAAGCCTTTTTTATATCATCGTTCATCTTAACAAGACATGCTTACTTGAAATTCTTGTCAGAAAGGCTTTCAATATAGGGATCATAATGTTATCGTATGAATTGATCACCAAGACATCATCGACTTTGAAACCACTTGTGAGTCTTTTAAAGAAGGGGGTTCACTAAAGATATATGGAACCAATAAGACCTAAGTTTAACACATGAGGGATTGAAACCAACTTCAACATAAAACTTTAAATCAATAAGCTTATGAATCGTCTATCTTATCAACTTTCTTGTTTCTACCCAATGTGGAAACCCATAATCAATTGGTTTTGATTTGGGATGATGGTTTGATTTGGGATGATGGAAAGTAAGAGACAAAAGTAATAAGTTTATAGCATTATAGGTAGAGAAAAGTATAAAACACCATCTATTATAGTGTTAATTCTAGTTAAAATGTTTATAGTTTATTCTTTGTATTCTTATAGATAATATTTTGTTTTAATTTTGAACAAAATACCATCTAAAATCATGACTATCATTTTAAAGAGTACAAAACAACATCTATCAAAGATCTCTAATAATGTTAAGTCTAGCTAAAATGTTTATTATTTATTCTTTGTATTATTATAGATAATATTTTGTTTTAATTGTCTTATCATACCTTTTANATATATATATATATATATATATATATATATATATATATATATATATATATATATATATATATATTGTTATAAAAGTTATAAAATAAAGTTGATAAGAGAGAAGAAGAAAGAGGAAAAATATAGCATAAGAAAAAATGAAGACTAATTTCTATGTGTATTACTACAAATATGAAAAAAATCATATTTATAGATACAAAATGTAGTCCAAAAAGGATACATATCAAATAGTTAATACAAGTGTTTAAGTCTTATAAAGAGTAATCAATCAATCATGAGTAACTATACTAAATCATTAGACAATCATTTATTTATAACATTCCCCATTGGGTGTTCATTGATCAAACAATGTGTTTTCTACTTGGAAAAAACCCTTTGGGATAAAAATCTAGAGAAAGAAAAAGAGTACCTCATTCTTTATTCTTCAATACAATATTGTTCATCACATATTTTATTTCTTCCCGTTATGTAAGTTCACATCATTAAGATGATAGAGTCCAATCTTATGAACCAATTGCTCAAAAGTTCTCCTTAGTAAAGACTTTGTAGATAGATCTACCAGATTTTCATATGAACGAATCTTTTTGATCTTTATATCACCCTTTAAACAATGCATTATTATATTCATATATAGTTATTTTTTTCCTAAGGATACACTATAAGTTTTTCACACATGTTGAATTTTAGACCTTAACCAAACACATTCACTACTTATCTCATGTAATGCTAAAATCCTATTTGTGACCAACTATTGTGAGGATCTGATAAATAATTTGCACTTGCATAACCCATTAGATCTAATTTTGAATCGTTTGGATAAAATAAGCTCATATTCATAGTACCCTTAAGGTGATGAAGTATATGTTATACTCTAGATTAATGTCAAATAGGTGAAGAACTATATCTTGCTTAACAAATTTATAATAAAGACTATATTAGGTTGAGTAAAATTAGCAAGATACATTAATGCTCCTATAAAACTAAGATATGGTACTTTTGGACCAAGAAGTTTTTCGTCCCTTTCTTGAGGTCCTAAAAGGCCTTTATAATCATCTAACGACCTTACAACCATTAGAGTGAACAAAGGATGTGACTTATCCATATAGAAATTTTAAGCACCTTCATTATATAAGCCTCTTCATGTACAAAAAATACTTTTATTTAAATACTCAATTTGTAATCCTAAACAAAACATTGTACTTCTAAGATCCTTCATTTGAAATTCTTTCTTTAAGCAATCAATTGCCTTAGTGAGCTCATTAGGAGTTCAAACGATGTTTATGTCATCTGAAAAACAACAATTATGGCATATTAATTTTTTGATTTTTTTCATATAAATACAAGGAAAAATAGGATCATTTCTATACACTTCTTTTACAAGTACTCATTAAGACGGTTGCACCATATATGCCCTGATTGCTTTAATTCATAAGGGATTTGTTCAACTTTATTGAATAATCCTCTTTAGAATTTGTATTTTAGATAAAATTAAATCCTTTAGAGAGATTGTCGCAACCGAAATCACGACGGGATGACGATCCAAAAAAAAAGACAGGTTTTTGAAAATGAGAAATCAGGGTTACGTAGTTCTTGATGAAAGATTGATTGTTTGTTTAAAAATGAGAATGTTTTTAATTTTGAAGATTTTATATGTTGTAGTAGTTTTGAGAAAAAAGAAAGTAATGAGTACTAGGTTGACGTGGAAGGTCGTACAAGCACTCATACCTTTATAAGAGTATTTGATATATTTTGAATTATTTCAAAAAAAGGAAAGAGAAAAGGTCTTTGGCACAAGGACGACGTGTGCGGTCACACGTGTGCTTAACCTTTAAAACACATTTTCCTTATTATTTTTAAGAGAAGAGAAAAGGTTTTTTTAGCACAAGGCCGACGTGAGCGGTCACACGTGTGCTTCACCTTTAAAACATATTTTTGTCATTTTTAACTATTTTTTGTTTGCAAGAAAAACAAAAAGACATCTACCACTAGGACGACGCATGCGATCACACGAGTGCTTGACCTTTTAAAAAAATATTTTTGTTTATTTTTCTTTAAAAGAAAAGGGAAAGGTATTAAGCATTAGGACGACACATAAGGTCACACAAGTGTTAACCTTTTTAAAATTATTTTTGTATATATATTTTCTAACGTTTATTTTTTTTTAAAAAAAAAGATAAATGTATTAAGCACTAGGATGACGAGCACGGTCACAAGAATGCTTAGTCTTTTTAAAATTATTTTTATTGTTTTTAATATTTATATATTTAAAAAGTAGATATACATTTAAAATGAAAAGGAAAATAAAAAAATAAAAAAATAAAAAGAGAATAAAAAGAGAAATAAATAAATAAAAATGAAAATAAAATAAAAAGTAAAAGGATAAAATAAAATAAAATAATAAATAAATAAAAAAAGGGTGCGGAGGTGCTTATATAAGTAAATGGGGTGTCTAAGCCATTTTCATAATAGTCTGGACTTAAGCCCAAACTAAATGGGGGTGAGATGTAGCATAAATAGGGAGCGTAGGCAAGAAAGGATATTTCGGACAGGATGGGCTTAAGCCTAAAGAGAATGGGGTGCAAAATGGGAGGAAAGGGGGTACAAAGAAAAAATATTTTTTTTTTTATTTTATTTTTTTGGTTTGGTCCAGTAACTGAAACCCAAGGCTTTTCCTCAACAGAAACAGGGGTTCTCTCCTTCCCATCTCCTTCCTCAACGACGGATCCCCTGCCCCGTCTTAGGCGTCACCAGAGTTGCTATCAGCCGTGGGGTTAAACCCCCCCTTCTTCTCTTCTCTTGCACGAAAGAAAAAAATCCCTGGGACGTGTGCCCCCTGTCATTGGTGAGACCAGCCGCCGCCGTTCATCAACCAAGACGTTGTCGTCACCGTCGTTCACCGCCGGAGGCGTTATAGCCCTAGCGCCGAGTCCTCTTTTCCCCCTCCCTTTCGGGCAAAAGAAACTCTCTCCCTCCTTCGTCGATCGCCGCTTTGAGCGAGCCTAGTCATTCGAGACGCAAGCCACAACGCCACTAACACCAGAGGTCACAGCCACCGTGAGTCATTGACAAGGAAAACTTTTTTCTCCTCTTCGTATTCGTGGTCGCCGCCACCAAAGGGTCGCGATTTCAACTCACACATTTTGCGGATTGGGGGAAGTCCCAACTGTAACGCTCTAGAGCAAAGGGAGAAGAAGATTTGCAAAAACAAAATTCTTATCTCCTACTTCTAACAATGTCGAAGGGAATATCAAGCTGGACCGTTTTCAAGATTGAAGAAGAATTTCTAGGTTTGATTAGCGTGTTCCTATATCTTAGGGGGTGAACTCATTCGTTTGAGACTTGAGATGAACAGAGGTAAGGAGGCTTAGTCTCATTATCTGGTTTGTGGTTGTTGTGACTGATTCAGGGCGTTTGGGTTAGTTCCCTTTTTTGCAGTGGTTTGTGGTTGTTGTGACTGATTCAAGGCGTTTGGATTGGTTCCTTTTTTTTTGTTGTAGAGAAACGACGTGTAGTAAAAATCAAGGTTTGATGGGGGGTTTTTGTGATTCTCTTGGAGCTTAGGCCAATGGAAGTAGCAACCACAGGGGTGGATGATGGTTGAAGATTTGGTAATGGAGGATGGATACACACATCAATCATACACAACATAGCAATGATGTCTTCAATAGCAAGTGAAAAACAAGATATAAAATGTAGTAAACAACTCACTGACCCGTGATGATAGGTACTCAAAGTAATGCGTACCTTTTGAAGCCCTGCGCACTGTTGTTAAACTATCATAGCTCTGCCTTATGGTCAGTTTTCTTGCTTTTGTTGTAGAAGAATGCATGTTGGTGTCGGAAGGGAGAATGGTTGAATAGGTCGAAGGAGATCTTGGCTTCCTCTCTATTTTTGGGTGTTGGGATGAGCTGGTATGATGGGTAAGAAAAACAAAGAGAAAATCCTAGGCGGTGGTGATGAGGATGTAGAAGTGGAGGAGTAGGAATGGTGAGAGGGTGGGAATGATGAGAGCGATTAATATTGTTCCGTGAGAGTAGTGCGTGTGTGAGGGAGGATGTTGGATGCTGTTGGATTTGAGGTGTTGGAGGTGAGTGCTGGATGGAATCTGTTGTGGGTACAGAGCAAAGTTGGTCGTGTGAGAGTGGTGTGCCTGCAGTTTGTTGGAGTGGTTACGAGTTCTAGGAGCAGAGGAGTGAAGTGCCAAAGGGGCTGGGTGTGTTGGAAAACAGGTAGGCTTCTTTTTGCACCAAGATGGGGGGGGGGGGTTAATTGATGGGTTTTCAAAATCAGAGTCTTTTCACAATCTTTAAATCAAAGTAGAAAACTTTACAAAACTTTCTTGAATCGCAAGTAATGAAAATCGTGTGCAGTAGAAAATCGTAGTTGACTACGCAGATAGTATAGTCGACTAAATATAAAAGTGCAGGGATAGAGAAATCAAACACTGGTTTTTATACTGGTTCAGCCTCAATGCCTACATCTAGTGTCCTTCCAATATTAGGAAGCAATTGCACTATAATGGTCAAGGTTTTTACAGCAAGGAATTTATAGAAGACCTCCACGTCAAAAATATAAATCTTCTCTCTAACCCTCTAACCAAAATATAGCCAAAACAACACAACAAGACTTGCAGCAAGAAGTCCCCTCTCCTGCAATCTGTCAACCACTTTGAACAGTCCTCAAGGTGAATCAGACTCCACGAGTCTATCCCCTATAGTCACAACAAGTACCAACAGTAATCACCACGGATGCCAAACGATAATCTTGATCAACCCAGAAAATACCTCAATGTGCAGATACTAGAAGAAAAATGAAATTTATCTACCAATATTTACATACAGATTTTGATCTGTAGATAACATAGATATTACATACAGATTTTACATACGGATTTTTAGAAATAAGTTATATACGGATTTTACATACGGATTTTTATCTATGGATTTTTTTTCGTATGTAAAATCGGGTGATAAGTTAAACAAAATTTATCTACTGATTTTACATACGGATTTTAAAATAATTTATTATAAAATATTAAAATTAAATTTTAGCAATGCCCATTCCTCCAAATTTTTCTCTCTCACGCCTCTTTAGAAGAAGTTGAAAACCCTAATGTTGTGCATCACTCACAAAGTTACACTCTCAAAAACCCTAATAACTTTCACCCTCTTCCTTGATGGAAACTCTCATCAAGCAACCTTGAGTCCATCTCCGACTCGTATGCTCTTAGGTCATCTTCAGGTAATGAAACCCCAACTCACAGGTACCATCATATTTCTTAGCTTTATCCATACTGTATAATTGTTGTATCGATCTTATTCCGTTTTTATTGTTTTATCTGAAAGCATTTGTTTGTCCTTGTCCACACCCTTTTTCATTTGTGTGCGTAGGTTTAGCCCAAGCAACAGAGAGATAAAGTGTTTGAAGATGGAGGTGGAGACTCTACTGATAGAGATCAAACAAAGTATAATTGCTTTGGTGCATTTCCTTTTTCTTTCACTCCATTGTTTTCTTATCACTTTTATACTCTAGAATGCTTCAAAAAGATTTGATTGGTGAGACGGTGGTGTTGAAAGAATAACTCAAAGAGAGTAGTCGTTCAGTTCTTGAAGAAGTTTTGCTCCCTGGTCACTATCACATTCTCCGAGCATTTTTTTAATGTTATTCCTTGAGCATACTTTTTTCTTTCTGTTTTTAGTGTTAGTCATCGTGCCTTTGAGTTTTTGTTTTTTTGCCATTTGACTACTTATGAGTTTGTCTCAAGAAAACTCTCTGTTGTGCTTTACAAGTAGTTTTGTTCTCCATGGTTGTTATGCCCTTTGATAATGTTTTACTATCTGTTAGTCACCATTCTCACATTAAGTAGATTCCTATTTCATAATTTTGTGGCCAATATTGGTACATCTAAAGGAATTTCTTCTTTAATGTTTGTGGCCAACATTTCTTTCCTATAAGAAATGGTATAACATTAATAAGAATATCACAATTGTTTATTGATGAGTCACAATACATGCCCCATTGGCATGAAGTGATATGCAATTCTTTGGATGGTTGAAATGATGGAATTAATAAGTGTTTTGATTATTAGAAATTCTGGAATATGGGAATTAAGTAAATGATTATATGACCTTATTTAAAGGGATAAATATCACAAGAACAGTAGGAGCATTATAAACGCATTATAAATGAATATTACAATGGTAATAAACAACCTTTATTGCGGGGAGCGAGACTTAAAGATGCAGAAGTCTTGTTGAATCTCGAACACACTTATGAATCCTTGACGTAACATGTTCTTTCTCAGACAGATCGCTTGTCCATTTTATTTAATTGTCTTTGTTTTTCTTTAAACTCGAGAGATGTGACTAATGGGTATAAAAAAATTTTGGATCAAGTTATTTACGTTATATGTTGTTGTGGTAGGTGGAGGAGCGTCGCTTCAGAGAAGGGCAAGGTGAAAAATAAGGAGGAAGCTTAGAGAACCAAGGTTTTGTTTTCAAACAAATAAGGAGGAAGCTTAGAGAACCAAGGTTTTGTTTTCAAACAAAGCGATGTAGATGTGCTTGATGATGGTTACAAATGG
This sequence comes from Vigna radiata var. radiata, assembly GCF_000741045.1. Taxonomy (NCBI): domain Eukaryota; kingdom Viridiplantae; phylum Streptophyta; class Magnoliopsida; order Fabales; family Fabaceae; genus Vigna; species Vigna radiata. Next base: position 242,308 of record NW_014543822.1, on the reverse strand, counting down.
AGGAAATATGGCCATAAAGTTGTCAAGAATAGCCTTCACCCGAGGTAACGCCACATAAAATGCAGAAGAGAATAATACATTGTTGATGCATATTAACTGAGCCCAGGCTAATTGAAAGGGAAGGGAGAAAATAGGTATATATTGATGGGTGTCACACCCCATACAAATTTAATGTGCATAAAGAATGTAGTATAGACTAGGAAGTGACTCCTAGGTCGTCTCTCAAGGATAAAACTGTGGTTCGAGAAACAGGTCAAACACGAAGTGGGGGATGGGGGTTGTGAAAGGTTTTATGAATGCAAATGAACTAAATTGAAACACAGATGCAAACAGAAATGTAAACAGAAATTCAAACAAAATTGTAAAAACGAAATCAAATACAGAATAAAAAGGGTTGGTCATTAACTCAACTACTATGCTTCCAATCACAGATTAACGACAAGTACACACTACTCTAATCCAAATCCTACAAGAATCACCCAACTAAGCGAAAGCTAATTTGGTTTTCAAAATTGAAAACTAAGCGAATACAATGCACAAATTTAATCAGTCATGCACCATACAGTCTAATCAACTAAGTGAAGATTAAACACCGATTAGGCAACTAAGCGTATACCCAATCGCAAGCACACAACAAATTAAATATTGAGCAAAATCATAGTAGCAGTATGACAATTAAAGTGCACAGGTCTCATGAATAAACTACTCTAACCTCTAATCCAACACAGTTAACCGACTAAGCGAAGGTTAATCATGCTATCATAATTGTGATCTAAGCGAACGCAATACACCTATTCCATCCAATGTGTTCTATACAGATTGATGAACTAAGCGAAGATGCAATCACCAATTGGGAAACTAAGCGTATACCCATTGCAAGAACACAGTCAGATATCATAGATTGTCAGGCAGAGCGAAATAAACACAAGAACAGTCCAATAAATCTCAAGGAAACAATGTAATATCGCTAACGACCAACCCTACTAACCTAAGCTAACATTACAACTAAATTAAAGAAAACTTACGACAACTTACTTAAATTGAAATTGCTAAATCAGAAATGCATCTTCCGTTAATTAAAGGCAACGTGTAGGAGCACAATGCAGCAAGAAGAAAGTTTGAAAAGAAATGCATTGAAAGAAGCAAATGGTGAATAAGTAAAAATGACTTAAAAGTTACCAAACATTCAACGTATGAATTGTAAAAACATGTGTCTCAGTACAAGCGTGAAACTAATGAAAAAAACTATGGAAGTTTCAATGAGCAAATTGTGCATCGGAAATCAAAATTTAATGCAACAAAATAGTGCTTAACCAAATTAAAGTAGCGAGAATTAACTTGAAGAAAGCTAATTCAATGCTACTTGATTGCAACTTTTGAGCTAGAAGTAAAATGCCATTTTGCAGCATGCAAAAATGTCATTCATTCGGCAACAACGCAAGGACAAGAAAAATGTGAACAATAAATGAACCAAAACATGTGACAACAAATAAAATGAACTACTTCAAGCTGGATGCTACATGTTACATCCTTCCAAATGAAATTAGCCCTGGTCTATCCAAATGCAAAATAAATTGAAGACTTCACTTTGTATCTTGTGAGCGTTGCCCATTTTTTTCCAAAAATTGTGCTTCAGCCATAGCCCTCCATCCTTCCCGTGTGTGCTTTTCTCCAAGGAAAAATATATAGAGATGTCCTCTTTTCCGTGGCAGCTGCTCTCTTAAATGAAGGATGAAGCAAGGAAACTCTGCCAGCGTGCGGCTTAACGTTTTCTGGATCAGGCAGTGACCATTCAACCTGCTAGATTGCTGCAACTCTAAGCCCAAAATCAGCTGCTGCAGCGCGTGGGGTGTGAAGTCCAGGTGCACCTCCTTTGTCAAATTGAAAATCCAATCATATGTCTGCATGTGCTGGCTGGATGTGCGTGGAAAGTAACACCGCTTCCTCCTTTTTTTCTTCCAGCAAAGACTTTTTATTTCATTCAATGGAGTCCAGGCCGTGACATGTGCTGCTACCTTTCAAAGCTGCTGGATGCTCATGATGTGCAGCCCATGTTCGACGTGCGTGACAGCAGCCCATTCCAAATTGAAGTCAACGATTTTTATTATATGTTGGATGTGAGCTCCTTCCAATCTGTGCACTAGCCAGGCCGTTACACTTCACCACAATTTAATGCACCGCATCTTCTCATAGGAAGCCGTGACACCTCAAACTTTCACCAAGAATTGAGTCAGCTTGACAGTAGCCCATTTTAATTGGCCATGGGCCGTGACGTGAAGCACCCTTTTCTCCAATTGCAGCACCTTTTTTCCCTTATGGGTCGTGATGTTCTCATTTCTTTTCAGCCCAAGTGCATTTTATTCAGCTTTTCCAAAAATCCATCACCGCTTCATCTTGTGCTAGCAAATTGAAGTAGTGTGACAGCGTGCTTGATGAAGGTTGAAAAATAGTGATTTTCATATGTCAATTTGGACCAAATTACACCCTTTACTACTCGGAATGAGCTTAGAATCAAGCAAAACTCAATAAATGAGTCTGGAGAGAGTCAAAAGTTGTTTTTAGCGATTTTATGCTTATTTTGCATTGTTTTGTAGCAAATTTGAGAAAAGTAAGAATGAAGTTGAAGATACAGGTCATTGACTCAAGAAAAGAGCAGAAAAATGAAGTTTTGAAGAGTCGACGTACCGCCCAGCGGCACACTTAAACCGCCAGGCAGTCCAGGACGAGGAGTAGGCAGGGCATTTAACGCTGAGAGAAACCGCCGGGCGCTGGCGATTGCTGCCGGGCGCTAGCATGGGAAACCGCCGGGCGGTGGCGGCAGGTTATGGGAAACCGCCGGGCGGCACACTTAAACCGCCCGGCGGTAGCACGTTGGACTTGGGCCTGTTTTTGACGCGCTCCTCACCTATAAATACCCCTATTACGAATTCAGAGTCATTCTTTTAACAGGGGAGAACGACCAAACCTAATTTTGCTCTCTGGAGAGGATCTCTTGGATGCTTAGGCTCCTTTTCATCTTTTCTAAGGTTCACTCTTCCATTCTTCTTCCATTTTTCATCTAGTTTCACCATGTCTATGGTGAACTAAACCCTATTGTTGTTGGGGAATTCAATGTAATCTTTTATACTCTCTCTTATTGAAACTACTTTATTTATATGGTCTCCGTATGTTTTGATTGATTATTGTTGGGTTATCATCTGTGCTTCAGGCTTTTATCGTTTAACTCATTCGGTATATCGTTGTTTGTCGTTATTGACATGGGGACGTGTGGTAATGACATGAACTGGTGAGTAATCTCTTGATTCTGCAATACCACCAAGGGATAGGGGTAGGACGATCAATTGCGCTAACTTCTGTTTATAATGCGGTATTAATTACTTGGGGAGGCTAGGGATAGCAAGCCAGTAGTTAATATTAGGCCCTTTTCGCCGAGGGATCGGGTTAAGGGGAGGCTAAGTGATGGGTGTCGCGGCCCATGCAAATTTAATTTCCATAAAAGAATGCAGTATAGCTAGTGTCAATACCTAGTTTCGTCCGGGTAGTCAATTAAAATGTCTAGAGTCAAGAAGAAATAATAATAAGAAGCAAGGTCCAATTTCATTTAAGATTATTGTTTTTATTTATTTATTTATTTTTTCTTTCTTCTTCGTTTATTTTTATATGATGCCTTTATTTTTGTTATTTTTTTTTCTTATTTATTTATTTTATCCATTTTTGTTTGTTATGTTTTTAAATTTAATTTTCTTTCGTTTTAAAGTTTAAATTCAAAAGAAAAGTGAAGTCGTTCTTAGATATAGGTTAAAACATTATTGTACAGACAAAACTAAAAAATAAATAACTAAAAATAAAATGAAAAAAAAAACAAAACAAGAAAAGAAAAGAGGGACATTAGTCGACTAGCCTTTTTAGGAATGGCAGTATTGTGTTTCACCCGTCTTCAGCCTAGGCAAACACCAGTCGGGCTTTCTGCAAGCCTTTTCATGCTACACAGTCCCTCCTGCTACCCTCCTGTTGTTGCCAAAATCCTCTTTGTGCAGAGTCGCAATCTTACATCGAAGAGGGTTGGAAATTTGAATGCCTTTGACTACTTAACCCAACTTAAACGCAAAAAGGAAAAAGGGGACAAGGGGATATGCCTATGCCTGTGTGATTGAGGACGGAGAAGATGACAGCTGAGACAGTGAGAGGGATAAGTTTTGACCACGCTGTCTGAGAAAAGAGAGGAGGAGAGCATTTTTCATGTACGATAACAACAGATATCAAAGAGGATAACAAAAAGGACCCAACATTAGGATTCAGAAAAAAAACACTTGGCGATCAACCCACTACTTACTCAAGAACGGACTCCCTTGGCTCCTGGGACCCGTGACCACTCCAACCATATTTCCCTTTCACTCCCAATTATTCATCGGCAATATCTCATTACCATAAGAGAAGCAGAGGATTCAGTTTCAAGCATCTCACCAACGGAACTTGAGCATTGGAAACCCATCACCATTTACCTATCATCTCAATCTGGGAGGAAGATACCTCACAGCCAAGGAAGAGGAGGACCATTTGCCTTCACCTAAGAGAGTTCTATTGAAGCTATGGAGGTAAGTTGCTCTGTCTAAGCTCCTCGGATTTGGTCCTATGCGAATGTATGTTCCCTGTTTACATGGCGTGCCTGAATATGAATGACTGTTGCTTGGTTAATAAAATAGTTGTGTTCTCTGTATGGCATTATCGTTTAATCAAATACCTGCGACATTCATTATGTATTGCTAACAGTAGAGGCTAAGTATATATCCCCCAACATCAAAAGTTCAATACCTGTTAGCACCCAGAAACCACACAAATACCACCGGGAGTAAAATCCCACAGCCCATCTTTTATCCGGAAACCAACTCACCGAATGTCTCTCACCATCCCAAGCTTTGTTCTTTTTTCACCTATGTTTGAAGCCAACAGTTGAGCAAGAAAAGAAAGCTAACCCAACCTATTTAAGCGCAACAATAACGCCATAACAGAAACCCAAGGCACCCAAACAAGCCACAGAAAACAGAACCAATCACTAAGAACCAAGATTGATTGCCAGCACCCAAACACAAGCTTGTATTCAACTAACACAATCAAAGCCAAAACATACCCTCTGTTCTTCATCCAAGTTTTGAATTCGTTCATCACCATTCAAACCAACAACCAGTAACAGGATCCAAATCCCCACGCCTCTGTCCATCCCCAATCACTAACAATGAGCTTGAACCATTAAACTGCGTATTCACCAAAAATAAAAAAAAAGAAAAAGAAAGAGAACGAAACGGTGTCTTCATCTTCACCGGCAGAGCAACCCACTGAAGCTTTTGGAACGACCGAGAGAGGCTTACCCAACGGAGGTCCTGATCGAGAAAGAGGATGACCCAGCTGGTGGCCTGCGGTGGCCGGCTTTGGTTGGCAGTGGAGGGGGTTGACGCGATGTCCGGCGGTGACCTGTGCTGCCGGTGACGTCCTGGCACGATACGACCAGGCTCGCTCAAGCCGTGGAGGAGCACGTTGCTTCTCTGTCGCTCGAGGAGATCGGGGGATATCGCTGGTGGTGGCTCCGGTGGGACGTGTTGTCGCCGGCGACACCGTGGTTCTTGGCTTGCGGCGGTCAGCGTGGCTGATTCCGGCGACAGTGGCGGTGTGCGTGAGTGGGTGGAGGACACGAAACCTCCATGGAGAAAACCTAGCTCTGGCGCATTTGAAATATGAGTGTGAAATGAGATGTTAGGAGAGAACCCCTAAAGTTTCTAGGTCAGAAGTGCCAACTTTCTGGGCTGGGTTCCTCCTTCCGCACCCCTATTTTCTACCACCGCACCCCTAAATCAGGCCCAGGTCTTGCCAAACAAAAAAATTAATTAAAAGAAAAACGTTTATGCACCCCCTCATTCTGTTAGATCGCACCCCATCCTCCTTGGGCTTAAGCCCATTCGAATTTCCTCCTTGCAGCCCCCCCTATTTGCATATTCATACCCCTTTTCACTTGGGCTTAGGCCCAATCTGCTATTAGAATTAAATTAGGTTTTACACACCCCTTTTATTTAAGCACCTCCACAGTTTTTTTTTATTATTATTTTTTTTTTAATTTTTATTTATACTCTTATTTATTTATTTATTTATCTTGTTATTTAGTTGTTTTCCTTTTTTTGTTTTAACTAGCCATCTACTTTTTGGATATATAAATGCTAAAAATCAAGAAAAAAATTATATTAAAAGGTTTAAGCACCAGTGCGACCATTCTGTCTGCCTTGTGCTAAAAACCTTTTCTATCCCCTTTTAAAAAAAATCATAAATCATTTTAAGAGGTTTAAGCGCAAGTGCGACCATTCTGTCTGCCTCGTGCTAAAAACCTTTTTCTTCCTCTTAAAAAAAAA
>NW_014543822.1:229947-233093 GCF_000741045.1 Vigna radiata var. radiata | reverse complement strand
AAATAATTAGCTCAGAATATTCAAATTAATTAAAATTAGAATTTCCGGTCAAATTAAGCATAATTAGGAAAAACGGGAAAATACCAGACAATTAAGCACAATTCCTTGATTAATTCTAGCACAATAAACTAAGTGAAATCAATTAAATATCGACTCATCACTAAGAAAGTCGCATAACAATTGAATCAATCTAATAATCAAGGGTAGTATGTAAGAGATAGTGGAATAGATGAAATTGTTAGTACCCAACAACATCCACATCCATTGTTTTCACTTGTCAATTGAATCAACCTTTATTTTGTGTGTTAATAATTTTGCTCTCAAACCCAATTTATTAATTTTAAGTTCTCAAGTCTTATTATTTTAATTCACACGAACGAGGAAGCCATACGAGTCTCTTGGGAAAACGATACTTGGTCTTACCATTTACATTACTTGTACGATTTGGTACACTTGCCAATCCGTCAACAGTGCTCTTCCAAGTGCAAGATGAATCAACACTTGCTTTTTATTGCAGTCGTTTTTGCTTCCTCCAAATGTCCCAAAATATTGTCCAACAATTTCCTACCATTAACAATGCAAATAATTAGCCTCAGATAATGCAAATTAATTAAAATAAGAATTTCTGATCAAATTAAGCACAATTAGCAAAAACGAGGAAATAATGGACAATCAAGCATAATTCCCTTATTAAATCTAGCACAATAGGCTAAGTAAAGTCAAGAAAATATTGACTCATCATATATATATATATATATAATCACTTTGTAATATTTGGTGGGCTATTATTAGTGTTTTGACAGTAAGATGCACTATAGGGTCCCTTCTTTCCTACTATATTTCAAAACCATCCATTTTGTCGTGGTATTTCTATGACATGGTAATAACCTTGGCCTACTGCCTCTGCAGAAGCCAAAGGACGTTCTGAAACAAGCACTACAGGAAAAGAACGATAGTTGTCCAAGCTTTAAGTAAGTTCTTTTATCAGTTCAACTGTTTATCGTCCTGTGCTAATCATTATGAGATTCTTATTTTGACAGGGACTTGAGCATTATGTGGTGGTGTCTAAATTCCACACCGAGTTGGTATGTTTGAGAGTATTTAAGTGTTTGAAAATATGATATACTTTGTAAACTTTGGGGGCAATTGTCCCCACAAAATTTTAATCTTTTTAATATAATGTAATTGTAAATTGCCCCCTAAATTTGAATTTATCATAAAAAATACTATTAAATGAGTATTTCTCTATTAAACTAATTATTGCATACTTCTGCACATGCAGGTAATCCTTGGATGAGGGATAACAGCCCACCACTCCCTTTAAATAGATATATTAGTTTATAAACTTGTGAATGCTTATCTTCTTGTAACACCACTCAAACGTGCAGCAGTGAAGGTATTATTTAATTCTTTTCATTGGTATATAAAATACAAGAAGGCTTAGGTACATTAAAAACTGGAAGTCTAATATAGTATTTTTAATCTGAAAATTAAGCTTAGATGAATTATTATGAGATAGTTGGTTATAAGCTCTGATTATGGAAAAAAATGGAAAACTTTGACAGTCAATATTACTTAGAATGATTGTGTAATGTCATCTTATAATTTCCTATAGTTTGTTTAATTAGTCTTTTGAAATTATAAATATATAAATGTTTAAGCTCACGTTGGATATTTCAAATTCTAAAAACTTCTAAATAATTGTTTACATAAACTATTTAATAGTCATGTAGTCTGGGATTTTCAATGGCATATACTTTACTATAGAATCATGCTTTTTGTAAAGAAGTTAAACTTATATTCACACACAATCACACGCGCAAGCACGCATACACACACTATCTTAATTTGTAAAAGAAGGTGAATAGTTTTTTGAATTATAATTTTATCTAAGACTTCGTGTATTCAAATGTTATTTTTGTCTTTAACTTTTAGTTTCATCTCATCCTTTAGCCTAATAATATTTATTAATTACTTGATTAATAAACTAAAAAGTATATAAAAAATGCATTTAATAGATAGAAAATGAAGTTATAAATTAAAATATAGCCAATCATTTAAAAGTTTTGTTTTGAATAATCTTTTCCATTATCCAAGACAAAGCATTTTCATCCAAAAATATTTAAATGTGATATATTTGGTTTTCTACCATTCAACAGTTCATATGGAGTTAATTTCAGAATTGGCCTAATAAGCATCCTGTTTAACACATAGCAAGCAGTACTTACTGCATCAGCCCAAAAGTATTTTTGCACATTGGATTCATTCATAAGCGTTCTAGCTAATTCTTCTAATGATCTATTTTTCCTTTCAACAACACCATTCTGTTGGGGAGTTCTAGGAGCTGAAAAGTTATGTGCAATGCCATATTCTTCACAAAATTTTTCAAAAGATTCATTTTCAAACTCACCACTGTGATCACTTCTCAAAGTCTTGATTTTCAAATCTTTTTCATTTTGAATACGTTTCGCAAAGGATTTAAAAGCTTTGAAAGCTTCACTCTTCAAAGTTAAAAAGAAAGTCCAGGTAAATCTAGAATAATCATCAACTATTACAAGAGCATAGTAATTTCCACCAAAACTTTTAATTCTAGATGGACCAAACAAGTCCATATGCAAAAGTTCTAAAGGTTTTGATGTTGAAATCATGCTTTTAGATGAAAATGAAGATTTTGTTTGTTTGCCTTTTTGACATGCAGAGCATAATTTGTCTTTCTCAAATTTCAGTTTAGGCAAACCAATCACAAGATCTATAGAAATTAATTTATTCAAATGTTGCATGTGAATATGTGCAGCTCTTTCATGCCATAGCCAAGGATTTTCCTCTTTAGCAACTAAACATGTTATACTATGACTAGATGCACTTTCAATATCAANCAAATATATGTTGTTGTGCCTAACACCTTGCAAAGCAATATTAGTAGAATTTTTAAAATAAACAGTGCATTTATCGCTTTCAAATGTTACCTTGAGACCTTTGTCACACAATTGACTTATGCTTAGGAGGTTATGCTTGAGACCTTCAACATATAAGACATCTTTTATCGTCAATGTGTTTCCTCCTCCAATGTCTCCGGTTCCCATGATTCTACCTTTGTTGTTATCCCCATAAGTCACAAATCCTTGCTTCTTCTTCTCAAAAGAGAT
>NW_014543822.1:209116-229562 GCF_000741045.1 Vigna radiata var. radiata | reverse complement strand
TAATGTTACATTTGTTTGATGTGTGACCATCCTTCATACAGTAAAAACAACACACATCACTCACTTTATTTTTAACAAAAGTCCCTTTTTCAACCCAAACTNTACNAGTNTTTCTNNCTTTGGACNTANAATTTTGATGCATGTTCCTATTTTTAACATTGCTTTTATTAAAATTTGTCTTAGCATATGAAATATTCTTGGTTGCCTTTGCAAGTAAATTTTCAAGTAAATATCAAACATATTACTCTTACAAGACAAACATTCAACAGGTTCACAAGTAGCATTTGAATAAGATATTTTTGTTTCTAAAGTACTAATTTTATTTCTTAAAACAACTTCATCATTAAGCAATTTATCATATTTAAATTTCAATACATTGTGCTCTTTCTTAAGCTTTTTATGTGCAGCATCAAGTTTTTCAAATTCATTCATCAAATCAAAGAAAGCCTTTTGTAAATCTAATTCACTAGATTCAAAGCTGGAATCACTTACTTGACTTCTAGTATCTTCTGAATTCGCCATTAGATAAATGTTGGCTTCTTCATCTGAATCACTTGAGCTTGTTGAACTGGAAGCATTGTCTTCCCAAGCTATGTAAGCTTTCTTTTTCTTTTGAAATTTACTTTCCTTCTTTTCTTCATTTTTTCTGTTCTTTGGACACTCAGATTTCACGTGTCCTCTTTCTCCACAACCAAAGCATTTCACACTTGAANGNNATTCTTGATTTTCTCTCCTNTCTTTGCGNAATTTGTCTTTTNCTTTTGCTTTCATAAACTTGGCAAACTTCTTTATCATGAGGCTCATGTTCTCCTCATCATCAGAATCATTATCTTCAATCCTCTTAGAACTCTTTCCTTTAGAGATCTCGGTCTTGAAGGCTAGTGTCTTTCTTTTGCCTTGATCCTTTTCAGTAGTTAGTCTCCTCAACTCAAGCTCATGCTCACGGAGCTTTCCAAACAGAATTGGCATCGTCATCTGAGTGAGGTTCTTAGACTCCGTGATGGCAGTCACCTTTGGTTGCCAAGACCTGTCTAATGATTTCAAAAATTTTACATTTAATTCATCAGTATCAAAGGTCTTACCCAACCCAGTTAAGTGATTCACAATGTGAGTGAAACGCTTTTGGACATCGGAAATTGTTTCTCCAGGTTTCATTCTGAACATTTCGTATTCTTGAATGAGAGTGTTCTTCCTTGCACGTTTCACATCCTCTGTTCCTTCGTGAGTGACCCTGAGGACTTCCCACATTTCCTGTGCTGTCTTACCCACTGAAATTCTATTAAACTCATCAAGTACAACAACAGATGAAATAATATTGCGAGCTTTAATATCAAACTGAGCTCGTCTATTTTCTTCAGCAGTCCAGTTAAAATAAGGTTTTTCTACCTATACACCATCAACTGTGCTTGTAGGAATATAAGGACCATTTTGTACAGCTTCCCAGATGCCTCGGTCAACAGACCCCATAAAAATTTCCATTCTGACTTTCTAGAAGGCATAGTTATCACCAGTAAAAAGTGGTGTTCTGTTAATAGAAGCACCCTCGGCATATACAAGGTTTTAGTTGTGACCGGCCATTTTCGCAAATTTTGAAAAACTATCAAAGCAAGCTCTGATACCAATTGTCGGTACCAGCGATGTATGGTTTGAAGAGTATAGCGCAGCGGAATTAAACTTAGAGTAAGCGGAAAGCATGTTTGGTCACCTTTTTAAAACAAGTTGGTCCTTTTTCGAAAAACAATTTTCTTTCAGAAAATTTATCGAACAGTTTGTGTGCAGACAAAAATAACAAGTGCAGGGAGTAGAAAAATCACACAAGTATTTTTATACTGGTTCGATTCAACAGAATCTACGTCCAGTCGTTAATCACTGTAAAGAGTGATTATCAGTTCCACTAAAAATATTTCACAGATTACAATAGACAGTGAATAAGAACTGATAAAAATAAACCTTCCTTCGACGAACGAACCAGAAGAATGACACTTCTAATGTCCACTTCAAATAACACTTCTTGCATCATCATCAAAACAATTCTTCAAGATTTACCAATACTCCTTATTAGTAACATTCCTATTTCAGAGAAAATTCTCATTTTAGAAAGCTCCAAGAATTCTCCAAGAAGATAGTGGTGATCTTTCTTGAGAGAGATTCAGATTGAGGAGTCAATTGCGCATACTGATTGATCAACATCTGCACAAAGAATGTGCTTCTCGTTTGATCTTGAAGGCTTGACATCCTGTGAAGATTGTTGTATTTGACTGAAGGCTTGGCAACCTGTGAAGTGTGTTGTGATAGGCTTGGCAACCTGTGAAGCGTGCTGTGATAGGCCTGGCATCCTGTGAAGAGTGTTGGTTACACGTTGAGGATTGTTCAGCGTGGGTGCAGATTGCAGAATAAGGGATTCTTGCTGCAATTCTGGTTTTGTGTGTGCAGCTATATTTGGTTTTGGGTTAGAGAGGAGATTTACATTTTTGCGTGGTGCTTTTATAAATTCCTTGTTGTAAAAACCGCAACCATTATATTGCATTTGCTTACAAGATTGGAAGGACACTGGATGTAGGCATTGTTGGCCGAACCAGTATAAAAACTAGTGTTTGATTTTCTCTATCCCTACACTCTTTATTTCAGACGAATTTATCTACTTAGTAGTCAACTACGTTTTTCGCTGCACTAAAATTTTTCATTACTTGCAATTCAAGGAGAGATCAAAAGCTTTGAATTTTCATACCAAGATTGCGAAAAGATTTTGTTTTTGATGATGTAATCCTATTGAAACTCTCATATATTGAAATTCTTACTTATTCATATGTTTTCTTTTATCAATTGTTAGAGTTTTTCCTCCATTATATTTGCATGCTTTGTTTAAGACATTATTCAATAGCATAATCTTTGATTCTATCTATATGGACACGTATGGGTAGGTCTAGACATGAGGGAATTCTCTTGGTAGAAATATTACCTAGATATAGGGATAGGAGGACCAATTGCCTTAAGCTTCTGTGCGAATTATGTAAAGCATGATTAATTGCTAGGGAGACTAGACATAGTAAACTAGTGATTAGGAGTAGACGCTATTCACCAAGATATTGGAATTAGGGGAGTCTAGAAAATGACACTAACATTGATAAAGAAGTAGAATTAAGTAGAATTTGTAGATATATGAGAGTGGGTTAGGATGAAATCATAAACCCCAACAACACCATTCATCCAATAGTTCAACTGTCAATTGATCAATCTTTACATGCATGTTTATTTTCTGTCTTGCATTTAAATCCTAATTTTCATTCACTCGAGTCTTAAAAGATCAGATATCACATGTTTAGACCTAAGAGTCTCTAGAAAAACGATAGTCAGACTTATATTAAAAAATTATTTTAAAATAAAATACTTCTATTTTAATATATTTATCTACTCTAATATTTTATTTTATATGTTCTTACTTATTTCGTTATCGAAAAATCCATTTAAAAATTAGAAAGCTATTTATTTAACGAAAGGCGAACGTGGCATTTTTTTAACTCGGTTTGTTTTCTATCTAAAGTTTAAAAGTAGTTTATTTGAAAAAGTTATCTCTCATCAGTTGTATTTAATATATATAATTTAAGAATCGAATTTCTACTTTGAAACAACATTGCCCATGACTATTATATTTTACCTTGATGATATTTGGCACGTCACAAATCATATCTTCAAAGAATAATTATAGCTTTTACATCATATCCTTATCTCATCGATACCATATCCATGAAAACCATATATCCACCTCATACTTATATGACGAGATTTTATTTTCCCCTTTTATTGATTCCATTAGCCACAATGTCAACTAGATTAAGACCCCAAAGTAAAAAGCTTTACAAAAAAAATCAACAACAATTATTTAACATTTACTTTTTCAATCATTACAAAATTCAGTAAAGTAAATTAAATACCCTTCTTTAAATAGTTTAAATTACTATGGCAGATACATGCCATTATTGTTTTCATTGAAATAGAAAAATTTCATAATTACGTTTTCTTTTTCTTTTTTCATTTTATAGAACCCGATTAGAAATTTAAGGAAAATAAACACTATTCGAGGTAGTTTTCTTTTTTTTTTTAAACTGTCGGAATGAATATTTCTTTAAGAAAGTTTAATGGTTTTAATAAGTGATATTTTGAAATCTTTCCTCCCAATATTACTTCATTTTTTTATTTTTTGATCAACAATCGTCTAACCTATTAGAACATCCTTTATTTCAATTCTTTTTAATAGATTAATAACAGTTTGTACGACATGTGACTTTTGTTTAATTTTTCATTTACTTACATGAAATGCTTCTTATTTTAGTTTTTATAACTCAGAAATTCTATATTTATATTTCAAACTACAGGCGATTTTTTTTGTAAGTAAATAATTGGTCAAAAAGTATTCAGATATTAATAAGGGCGCATAAATAATATATAAAATAGAAAAAAATGGATTATCTGAGAAATATTACTCTACGAATAAATATTTGTATTTATCTTTTAAAAACTCAATAATTTAATTAAAAATTATAAGTTTAAATGAAGTAAAATATAAATATTTTACTAGATAATTTAAAAAATTTATAAATAAAAAAATTAACAATTCAAATTTTATTTTATAAAAAATATTATTTTTTAAAATTAAATTTCCTTACTTCTCTTAAAGAGTATGAGTTTACCTTTTAAGAGTTTACCTTAACGAAGATAGAAAATAGTAAAACATATCATCTTCATCGTTTTTACTTTCAGAGTAAATTTTTTTCTCAATTCTCTAAAATTGTTTATATATTAGTGATTTGATTTGATAGATGTGTTTAAATGAGGACTTTAGCGACAAATATGAATTATTGGCCGTCTTGTAGTAATACCTTTAGTTAAATAATCAAGATTTTATGAGTAAACACTAATATAGAGAACAACATTTATATAAGATATTTTGGGTTTTGTAGTCAATTTTTGGTCCAACGTTGATATATGGCACATAAGTTTACTGTCACATGAAAATCACTCAAAATTAGAATTGTCAAATAGTTCACAATCCACTTCGGCTCACTACGGGTTCAGATTAGGTTAGATTTGAAAAAATTGTATTTTTTTATGCGGGGTCAGATTTCAACCTGACGCATGCGGGTTGAACCCGTGGTGGGTCGGGTTAGTCCACCAACCCACTTACCTAATTTTATTTTATTAAAATTTAATTTCAATTTTATAAAAAAATATTTATTATTAATTTTTTGCTTGAAAAAATTATTTAAGTTTCCTATTTTCAAAATTAATTAAACATCCATGTTAGGAGTGAAATTTGTTTAGATTTGAATTATATAAAGTTTGTAATTTTTTTATTTAAAAAAATTGTAATTAAGTGGGCTAGTGAACCAACCCACCCACCAACCCGTGGTGGGTCGGGCCGGGTTCAAATTTTTCTGGCTCGCTAATAAATAAGTCGGGTTGGGTTGGCTCACTAAGTGACCAACCCGTGAT
The DNA here is from genome assembly GCF_000741045.1 of Vigna radiata var. radiata. Taxonomy (NCBI): domain Eukaryota; kingdom Viridiplantae; phylum Streptophyta; class Magnoliopsida; order Fabales; family Fabaceae; genus Vigna; species Vigna radiata. The sequence continues at coordinate 224,072 of NW_014543822.1, read as the reverse complement.
GGGTCGGGCCGGATCGAGTCGAGTTACCCGTTTTGACAACTCTACTCAAAATAAACATACATCAGACTGTATCAGAACATATTATCTTCAAGATTATGAACATACTTTAATGGAGATAACAAATACTAGAACATATCTTCTTTGTTATATTTATGTTTATAATAAATTTTGTTCTCATATCTTTTGAATTGTTTATGTGTGAGCAGTTTGCATATGCTTTGAGAGATGTGTTAGCATGTGAATTTTGAGTGGCTAAGATGAATCTTTGTGAGTCTATAGTTATAGTGGAATTGTTAGTTAAATAATCAAAATTTTATATGAGCAAGCATTAACAAAACAAAGATTTTTTAAGTTATTTTTGGTTTATTATGTCAATTTTTGGTTCACCATTAATGCATAACACACAGGTTTACATTGAATGAAAAACACGCGATATAAATTTACATAAAACTATATCAATACTGATGTAAAACAAAATTTTATGTTAGGCTATACCAAGTCTGACGTAAAAAAGTTTACACCAGTATTTATGAACTTATTTCAGTTTAATATGTTACATATCAATTGAAAGACTTTCATAAAGGGAGAAGAAGTATTAATGAACAAAGCAGTCAAACTCAGGATAAAGGTTGGACCACGTAGAAAGAAGATTGAGCTATATAGGCGTAAGAATATTACCATTGAGCATGGATACCCTTGAACCAATAAAAATCAATCTCCTCCCTAAGTGGCCTAACCTTTATTTGAATTTGACTTTTCTATTCATTCATTCTTCTTCCACTTAATAAAAAAATAATAATTTGATACACAACATCCTAAATTGAAACAAGTTCAGAAATAGTCATTCCATAGTAGTAGTTTTTTTATTAGTGGTAGAAATAAATCAAGGTGAGAACTGATGATTGATTTTCATTTTAAATGTCATGAAAGTAAAAAAAAAATGTAAACTTTGTTTTACCACTACAACATATTCTTAATATGAAAAATATGACATACAAATTAAGAGACATTCATAGAAGTCTTTAACTAAGTTTAACAAATAAACCTCACTGACAAATAAAATTCATGACTAAGTTGCCCCCATGAGAAGTTCATAATGAAAGAATGAGACTTGGTAAAAAATAAATCTTTAAACCAACACAATTTCGTCATTAGAAAACAAACCCTAACCCATTGTGGTGAATGCGATTCTCATTATTTATTTATTTTATCTTTTGCATTTTTGTGTTTGCACAATAGTGCATGTTCGACATATTAACTTGCGTAATATGCTTCAGTTCTTGTATGCAACTGCAGATAATGGTTTAATTTGTGATTTTGACAGTGAAAATTTCTATAGAGACTCATGCAAACCACATTGTATCTTTGATTGTGCTCATTTAGTTCATTCCTAGGTTGTTTTAGATTTTTTCTGTACATAGAGATAAAACTTAAATACTTTTATTTATATTTTGAAATGTTGTGGTCAGTGCAAGTTTTGAAAATTATGTGGTGTTGAATAATAACATGCAAATAAAATATGAATAAAACGCACTCCTTATGTACTCCTTTGTTTTTGGATTGTATTACCTTTGCCCATTGGGAAAGAAAAGTTTGGTTAAAATACTTTCTATTTGAGATTCAGTATAAAAATATTTAAAAAATATATTCTAAAAAAAATACTTTTAGTCTCGTTTATTTCTATAATTGAAGCAGAAATTGGTGTATGATAGTAGTTGTTCTCACAATCGTTACCATAAATAATATTAAACCAGATATAATTTATTAACTAGATTGTTTGTGGAATTGAAACAAAAAAGTTTATGAGAACATTTCTTCTCACAATCACTGCCATAGATCTAATTTTTTTTATTTATTTAAGTTTAGTGTTTTTATTTTCTTAACCAAAACAAAATGTAGACATTTTTACTTCGATTTATAATCGACCAAAAACTTTCTCTTTTTTATCTCATCTTGGTATACTTTATCGATTATAAAAACTAATAAGTGTTGTATCCCTTCCCTTCAACGATAATTATTGACCAATTACTTTCGTAAGAATTCCACCTTTAAATTAAAAAGAAACTAAATGTACAGTTCTTAAATTATAAAATTTAAATAAATAAAAAGCGAATATTAAAGTCATTCTTTACAGCACGGTTTTTATATAAGCGAATAAGAAAAGTAAATTTATATTATGTTATAAAAATTTCAATAAAATAAGTTGTGTTAATAAGATGACTTCTAATTAAAAAGAAAGCGAATTCACATTTTAAAAGTAAGTTTTTTTTTATTCTGGAATGGTATTTTTTGTATGTAACCTACTCAAGTGTGTAAATTAAAAAAAAAAAAAATATCTTAATGTGTGTGATCGAGGTGATTTGTGTTGATCAAATATGATTTTAGTGTAGAAGGAGTACCATTTAATTAGTACTACTTACCCACATATTACATATTTTATTGATTGAATTGAAATATCGGAAATTTCAACATCATAGGATTGGATTTTAAAAGGAAAACATAACCACGCGTACAAGTAGCTTTGAGAAGGTACAAACTTGAAATTGAAATTAACATTGTTTGGAATGGAGTCTGACTATATTAATGTACTAATTTTTCCTTTTAGCAGCTAGGCTTTGAGCCCGAGCCTTGAAATAGGCAAAAAGTTGGTCTTTTGGAGGCAGAACCTGGTTCACAAGTGGATGGTTGTGAAAGTCTTGGCTCCATTTATATAACCTTGGAAATTTCTCACTTGAGAACAATTGCAACCCTGCAATCTCTTGAACAATAGGTATGAACACTCCAGCAATATCCACAAACCCAATCTCATCCCCACCAAAAAACTTCCCCTTCAGCTCCTTCTCAAGATACCCAAGAGCCTCAAATAACTCTTCTACAGCCTTCTCTTTCTCTTTCTCATCAACTATGAACGCAGATTTCCATGCTGGAGCCACACACTGTTCTCACAAATTAAACCACCATCTTTATTATACAATTATAAAACTAAAGAAAACCATTATTACAGTAAATATTTCCAAACAGATCTGAATCTTCTTAACCAACACCATCACATATCAAACAACAAATCAAGGCAGAAAAAATTGACAGGAGATTTAGTTTGAGAAAAGAAGGGATCTCAGAGTTGTTACCTTGTCATCGATGAACTTAGCCCAGAAACGAGCCAAGGCTCTCTGGTAAGGATCCGAAGGCAAGATAGGGTTGTGCTTCCATGTGTCATCGATGTACTCAACAATGACAAGGGACTCTGATATTGGGTTCTGGTTGTGAATGAGCACAGGAATCATTTTGTAAACTGGGTTATACTTGAGGAGAAGATCACTCTTGTTGTTCAAATCATCTTCAATGTATTTGTATTCTATTCCCTTCAATTTGAGAGCGATCTGAACCCTGTGCAGAAATGGGCTTCCCACAACTCCCAGAAGGGTCAACTCTTCATCACTTCCAGCCATTATACCACCACTTCACTTCACTTCACTTCACTTTTCTTCACCAAACCAATAACCAAGTTACTTGTATTCCTAAATCGATCTTGAGCTTCCTTCTGCAATTAACTACTATATATAGTAGACTTACCACATGAAAAAATTGAAATTCTTATCTTTTCTTCCTACTGTTTAAAAATAGAACTTTACCCTTCAAATGGCAAATATTGTTAAGAACATTAGGAGACTTCCAACAAATATAAAAAAATTAAAAAATATATATATAGTAGTATATTTTAATGAAAATTAATTAACTTATATTTCAAAATAATTTGTAATTTAAAGAGAACGTACAACATTTATAGTTTCTTTCCTAGAAAGAATACTTATTCTTAAATTAAAAATATTTTAATACATTTTGTTATAAAATTAGTAAAGTTATCATGCATAACCGTAATGATTTAATATGGTATAAAAGTGTTTGCAAATTTATATAAAAATACCATTTCAAAATACGTACTACAAAATATAGTATTGTTTTTGTTTGCGATCTACCTTTGGGATATTATTTTGTAAGGCGTATTAGTCAAACTTATTTGTGTGAATAATACAAGTCTATTAAAATAGAAGGGATTAAGGACTCGGTTAGGATATCACGTGGGATTAGTGGATCAATAATTAGATTAGTGAATTATTAGGCGCAATTAGGAGTGAAAGACAAAAAATCACACATCACATTATTAAACTAGTATTCTGTTACATTTTAATTCTAATTTGGGTTTTTTTAATGATAATTTAATTTATCCTGTTAAAAATTAATTTGTTCTTTATTTTAAGTAATTACCACTTAATATTAACTTAAAGTAAAATTAAGTAATTAATTAATTAAAATTTAGCAAAAGAATATTTAAAGTTCAGGTTTTATACATATTTATTTTATGTAAATAATAAACACTTTAAAAATTAAATGTAAAACTAAATATAAAAATAATTATGAACATAGTTTAATTTGTTACTATATAAAGATTATTTCTTAGAAAAAAATAAATTTATAATTCATTTCCATATTATAAACTTATATACACATATATTGTTGGTACACAAACTGTACCATCACGTTAAGCTTCTGTGTGGTTCTGTTAATGTACATAATTCAAAGGACAATGTAGGAGTTTGGTTAATTTGTTGACCAAAGAATTTGGAAACAATGTTTGGTTTTCTGGATTGGAAAATGAAGGTTAATGAGAAATTGAGCGAGCAAGTGAACAACATAAATACTTTGGTAGAGTATGTAACAAATTTGGTGGGAAGCATGAGTAGCTTAGGGGATAGTTCAAATAGTTTGGATAACATTGATAGCTTGTTGGAGTGAGTGGACAACTCAAAAGGATCTCGATTTGTTAGTGTGGAGGGACGTGGTCCATTATTTCAAAAGAAGAACAATATATTAGTAAGTATCCAGGTATGAGAACATGAGGAACTGAAAGTAGAATCTCAAAAATTGAAAAAGGAAGCTTGGAGACTAGAAGTCGAAAATTGGAAATCGTTGCACTTCATGTTGGAGAAATCATGGGATTTATGAGGAAGAAGGGGCTGAAGACCTAAGTTTTGAAAGGGTCGTGCAGGACGAGAAATGGAAAAAAGACAATGGATAACGAGATCGAGGAAATTGAATGAAAAAATATAGTTTGCCAAAAGGAGCTTGACACATTCGACAGAAAATGGGTGTATAAGGAAAAGACCAGGGTTAAGAAAAGATGCATCTTTTGGGATCTACCATATTGGAAGGATAATTTGTTAAGGCATAATCTTGATTTCACGCATATTGAGAAAAAAAAAATTCTTTGACAACATTTTTAATACCATCATCGATGAGATTAGGAAAACAAAAGACAATGAAAAGGCTCGAATAGATTTAGCTTTGTATTGTGGACGAAAAGACTTAGAGCTAAAAAGTCATAGAAATGGAAAGATGTACAAGTCAAATGCAAATTATACATTATCAGTATACCAAACAAAACAAGTTTGTCATTGGCTAAAAGATCTTAGGATGTCTGACGGATATTCTTCTAACTTGTAAAGGTTTGTTGATGTGAATAGGGGAAAACTCGTTGGGATGAAAAGCCATGACTGCCACATGTTTGTGGAATGCTTACTTCCTATAGCATTTAGTTCTTTGTCGGCTCATGTTCTCAATCCCATTACAGAGATAAGTCATTTCTTCATAGATTAGTGTTCTACAACATTGAACGAGGACGACCTTCGGAAGATGGAAGAAAACATTTCAGTCATTCTCTGTAAGATGAAGAGAATATTTCCCCCCTCATTCTTTGATTCTACGGAACATCTTCCTATCCATCTTCCATATGAGGCAACACTTGGTGAACCCATCCAATATAGGTGGATGTACCCTTTTTGAAAGGTGACTATATCACGTCTTACTCTTGAATTTAGTTGGCATATTTCATAATCCTAACATACAACTTTCATAATTTTATATTCATGGGATATGCTAAACATTCAGTTAAGAATAAAGCTAGGGTTGAAGGATCTATTTGCATATCGTATTTGCATAGAGAGACAACTCCTTTTAGTTTCCACTATTTCAAGAACTTTATGTTAATACCCCAAAGCAGTAGTAATAAAAGACTAAAATTGAAAGGCTTCGCACGACATTATCAGTGTTTGACCAACCTGATCGTCATTCTGGGAAGTAATCAGCTCATTGGTTAACTGATGAAGAATTAAGATAAACTTATGTTCATGTGTTGATCAATTGCAATAAAGTTCAACCTTATCTTGAGCAAGCCTCGAAAGTAAATTGCTTTTTCTTAAATACTTCATTTTATTTATTAAATTGTCTTTGACCTAATATCGTCATACTTTGTACAAGTCATTCTACATATATATCAACTTTTTTAGTCAAACGATTTGACATATATACATGCAAATTTCCCATTGTGGTTCAGGGATCAAATACGACTTATGAAATTGTTCCACATACATTTGTTCATGAAATATGTAATCATTAAATTATTGAATATGTTCATATGTTTTATGGTTGTAGCTTCATAACGATCCTTTAAGTGTGAGAAACCAATATCTTAGAGATTTGTCACTTGGTCCTTTAAGATGTGTAAAGGAATGACAGACCTTCTTTGTGAATGGATACAAGTTTCATACCAATGCGTGGAGCTAGGGCAAAAGGAAGATAAATAGTGGAGTTCATGTTAAAGGCCTTATAGAAAGGGCAAAGATGATTTCTCTCGTGTCATTAAACACATATATGAGCTCGAGTAGAATTCCTCAACCACTGAAAAGAAGATTGTATTATTTTATTATGATTGGTTTGATCCATCAAGAATGGGTACAAGAGTGTATTCAAAGTATGACATTGTGGATATTCGAGTGGATAAAAGATATGTGTTGTTTGATTCTTTTATAATTGCACATAATAAAAGAATATGTTCATGAAATATGTAATCATTAAATTATTGAATATTTTCATATGTTTTATGGTTGTAGCTTCATAACGATCCTTTAAGTGTGAGAAACCAATATCTTAGAGATTTGTCCCTTGGCCCTTTAAGATGTGTAAAGGAATGACACACCTTCTTTGTGAATGGATACAAATTTCGTACCCATGCGTGGAGCTAAGGCAAGAGGACGATAAATAATGGAGTTCATGTTAAAGGCCTCATATAAAGGGCGAAGATGATTTCTCTGGTGTCATTAAGCACATCTATCAGCTCGAGTGCAATTCCTCAACCACTGAAAAGAAGATTGTATTATTTTATTGTGATTGGTTTGATCCATCAAGAATGGGTACAAGAGTGGATTCAAAGTATGACATTGTGGATATTCGAGTGGATAAAAGATATGCGTTGTTTGATTCTTTTATAATTACACATAATGTACACTGAGTGTATTATGTATGAACGAAGCTTTTGTGTTGAAATAAAGACCAAGCCTAGAGGTCGCATAGATTCTAATGAGGTAGAAGTCAAAGTGCCATACCAAGTAGAGGAAATGTCACATGTTAATAACGATATTAAAGTTGAAAAAGTTATCTGATTGCAAGATATAAAAGCTCGACTTGAAGAAGTGGATCCCAATACTGTTTCATCGTTTCACGGGCATATGGATGAAGATATAAGTGAATCGGAAGAATGCAATGAAGAGGGACAAAGTGAAGATGAGGATGAAGATGAATTTCATAGTTCTAGCACTGAATAAAGTCAGGGTGTGTTGGTGTATTTAGGAATCAAATGTTGGAAAAATTTATGTATTTGCATGATGGTACAGTAGTTTACTCTTTGTATTAACCAAGTTAATTTCCCACCATGATATTAATGTTATTTTGTGGTAATGCTCATGAGAATGTTTTGTCACCTCTGGGAACTAACTAGTATGTTTAAACATGTTTAAAACCTATTTTAGTTATATGATTCCATTGATGATGATAATTATTGTGAAAAAAAACTTTGTGAACTAGATGCTGACCGAACAAGTAAGCAATACCTATACTTTGCTTACTACACACAATTTGACCACTAACAACCCCTTATCAAATCTCCCCACAAACCAAATGCCCATTCATCATTTGAAAAAGTAAAACCCTCTACCAGTCTCAACATTAAGGATTGTTTATTCAGTAGTCAGCTTTAGAAATCTACTATTACATTAGCCCTTCACAATGAGTGGTCCAAGAGTGTTTTTTTCACATTCTTGATTAGTTACTTCTTCAGGGTACCGAATTAAAATTTGGTTTAGAGGTAATATAACACAATACATGATAAAAACACTACATGTTGATCACATTGACATTATGTTGCAATACTATAATATAGAATATGTTTAATACAATTTGTTATGCTCTTCAATGACCAACAATTTCATTTATTATGTCGAAGAATATGGCATCAGGTGGTTGTGACATTCCTACTTCACCTTCAGCAAAATAAGATAATCCTACTTCACCTTCAGCAAAATAAGATAAGGGGTAGGGAAGAAAAACTCTTATGTGGTGAAGTTGTTACCCCATTTAAAATAATGAAAATGCTTCAAGCAGCCAACCATCTACACTTACTTCTACCTCCACTGGTAAATTTGTTCCACCTTCATTAGAAGTTCTTGGCTTGACACCCAGTCCAGATCAAATTGTTGTTGATCGATGGGCATCACTCTATCCCAATGTCGATTCTAAACCATCAACACCCACAAATATTCTAGCATAACCTGGTACAAAGGATCAAGGTCCACATTGAAGTTCAGCCACGAATGATGTGGAAGACGGTTCCAACAGTCGTCCAATGATTACACCTGTTGGAGGAAGGTAACAAAAAATTTAGATAAATTCATGTACAAAATGAATTTAATGTTGCTAGATGCGTATAATATATTATTCTAATGTTTGAGTATTATTTTGGTATAGGTTTTATCCTTCAAAAACGACATTGAAAGCAATCACAACCACCATCAAGCAACAGTTTGATGAGCCCTGGCTAACATGGGGACAAATCCCTCAAAGAGACATGGGTGTTTTCTTTGTGCGTTTGAAGGTACACATGAGTTTCATTTAAATACTAACAAGATAGATTTAGAAATTGTCATATTATTGTCTTGAATAAAAATTTACATTATGTACCATAGTTTCTGTAACACCCCTAAAGGTGCCACTAGAAAAATAACAAAATTTGAAATTTACGCCAATTTTTTTTTTTCAATTAAAATTAACATCGCGAAAACAAAACCTCAAAAGTTTAAGCGTCTTACAACATAAAGATCAAACCTTACAAATATCAAATCCATTGTTCAAAAAAAACATAAAATAACTATAAAACATGATAAATATCCCCATAGCTATTCTCATATCTCTCGTCGTGCTACTCCATCTCTGCCTTATCTGCAACACCATCTACTCCTGTACAAGTACGATCATCGCAGGTGGAACCACAACCACAAAAGGAAAGGGTGAGTAACTAAGAACATAACATAGCATATAATTTCAATGTCAAAGCATCAACATAGACTAAAGTAGTCATCACATCACAACACGGATTATCATAGTCATAACATTACCATACATCATCGTATTAAACTCACAACTCAAAACATTTACACAAGCTTCTATTGTTTCCTTGAATTTTGTCGTACCAAACATGTTTCGCAAAACAGGGTGATTCAAGCTGCCTTCCATCGCAACTTCAGCCTATCTGCCCGACTCCTCAAGGAATTATGAGTAAAAACTTCAGTTAGGCACACCCACCGAGCACTATACTCAAACGAGCCGAAGTCATTGGGCGAGACATCCAACCCTCTCTAGTCCTCGCACACGATGATAGGGTGACACTCGAATCTCAGTCTTCGCAAAGAACTCAAAACACTATTGTATCGCAATACGAACACCATCGGTTTGACAAAAATTTTAAGGAAATGACAGAACGCTTGCTCTCACAACTTTACCATTACAACCATTGCCACATATATAAAGTCAACCAAATTCATTGGCCATCAATAAAAAAAATCACAAATAATTAAATAACTTAATTTAATTTTTTTTTTTACTGACGCACCCCCATACAATTACTAATTTTGTACTTTCATCAACTAGAAGAACATTTCTAATGCACCCCCACTTTTTACCAAATTCCCAACACCAAAGAAAACGTCTAAATCCAATACACCCCCTTTTTACTCTAAACACACTCTCTTCTACATCCAACTTTTCAAGTGGACCCAAAGAACATTAATTTACATTTTCTCTCACTTCCAAAGTAGGTCCCACATGAAATCATCCATTTCTCACCAAACTCTCTCTTTCTCTCTCCTTTTTACCATTTACGTAACCTTTCTTCACACACCTAAACACTACAATTTTCATTTCACTATTCTCTCTCCTCCATTTAATGCTCACGGCCCACCTCTCTTTACTCACTCTTTTATTTTATTTATTTACTTATTTTCATCAACATTCACTACCCTCTTCTTCTCACTCTACGTAAAGAGTGTTTCTCCCTACACCTCACCTCCTTCTTCCTGCACCTCCCAAATTACTCATTTGTCCTTCTTTTAATAAATTTAAAGCATAATTAATGATTATTTAATTATATTTTATCCTTCCTGCACCCCACACTTCGCGTTCACTTTTATGACATTTCTTTCTCATTCCGTTTTACTGTTTATACATTGCTATTTCTATTTCTGATCCGTGGTGTGGTGGTGCTTGTTGGTCGTGATACTTGGTGTAGCAGAGGAAGAAGAAGAGATAGGAAGATGCACCCCAAAATAAACGAACCGCACTTCGAAATGCAGTTAAGAGGTGCCGCACTTGGAAATGTGGTTAAAGGGTGCCGCATTTCGAAATGCGGTTAAGAGGTGCCGCATTTCGAAATGCGGTTAAGGGTGCTAAAATTGGTTATATTTTCACCATTTTCTCTTCTCTCTGTTACTCCAATATATTATCTATCAATTTATACATATAGACAAATTTTCCTGGTATTTCTATTCGTGTGTATGAAGTCATGGGTCTGAAATTTAAAAAATAAAGTATCAAATAATTCTTTAAAATTAAAATATTATAATTTTAATTTTTAAAATATGCATCTTATTATTAATATTTTAAATTTCATAATCATTATTATATGGAAAAGAATAACAGAAAAAATGAACGTTAATTGCTTAAAATACAAACATGAAAGCAAATATCAATTACTGGGAACTAGAAGCATTAATTTCACCTTTATATATTTTTCTCTGCATCTTCATATTAAAAAAATCCAATTTTACAATTTGAAAATTAAAAATAAGGGGTGATTTTTGAAAATTAAAAAAATCCCTTTTCGAAATGCGGCACCCTTAACTGCATTTCGAAGTGCGGCACCCCTTAACCGCATTTCGAAGTGCGGTTGGTTTATTTTGGGGGTGCATCTTCGTTGTCCGCAGTTCGTATTGCGGCTGAAGCGAACGCGATTCGCAGTTTAGGACCTTCACGAGCTGTCTCTTCTTCTTACTCTCTTCACCACCACCAAGTATCACCACGACCAACAAGCACTATCACACCACGAATCAGAATTAGAACTAGAAATAGCAATATATAAACTGTAAAACTGAATGGAAAAAAATGCCATAAAAGTGAACACGAAGGGAGTGTGGAGGTGCAGGGAGGATAGAATATATTTAAATAATCATTAATTATGCTTTAAATTTATTAAACGAAGGACAAATGAGTAATTTTGGAGGTACAGGAAGAAGGAGGTGAGGTGCAGGGAGAAACACTCCTACGTAAAATACAACCCACACCAACATTCTTCTCCCTCCTTCTTTAATTGTCACGGTCCCACACCTCATTCCCATGCATTCTTCCATTTTATTTTTTCTAATTTTTCTTCTCCACTCCTTACGTAATTTGCATGCACCACAACCACCCCTGTTAGTTTCTATTTCATCCAAAACCACTTAGATCTTCAAGGCTCTTACAACTTATCTCCTTTTCTTCATTTCCATAACATACCAAGTCAACTCCAAGACTCTACTCCATTCCTTTCTTTCTCAACTCCCACCCCAAGACTCTTATTACTTCTCCTTGCCTCTGCTTAGTGATTTGTAATGTGCCCATCTCTACCTTTCACTTCCATTCTTCTCTTTTCATGTTCTTCTTTCCCCCAAGACCCCAAACTTTCATTCATCTTCATTGTTTTCATCAACCCATGTATCCCAACTTCACCAAAACATCACTTTCAATCCTCTCATTCTCATAACTCACTCTTTTCTCTTCCAACAATAGAAGAGAATTCCCAATACCCTCTTACTCACACTCTTGATCCAAGAGTGGAGATAAGTGCCCAAAAAAATGTATAAAAAGTATATGCGATAAATATAACAAGATACACAACAAATAATCATGATTTTAAGTGTACCCATGACACTTTTTCATACCCATGCAACATCCCAAGTGCCCAAACATATATACCCATTACAACAACAACATATTTCATAAAGTATGAATTTGTATAACTCAAGGTATACCTATTACAACATCAAAAACGAAAATACCAAAATATATACAACCCAAGTCCCCTTCACAACCCAAATCTAAAATAGCATTTAAATAATCACATGAAACTCAACACAAAAAGAGAGTGCATACAACAACATCTTAAGCTTCTACCCATCATACACCATGTTATACCCCAAGTTAAACCCCTTACCTCAAATCCAAGCTAGCTTCCAAAGGCTCTTAGTTTTCTTTTCTCACTAGACAACAAGCTTTCACTCCTCTTGGTCTCCCACAAGTGACGTCCAAAAACTCCAAGGCTAGGTTGGCTCTTCTTTTCTCTCACCAACTTGGTTGCTCTCCAAGAGTGTCTCTCCAACTCACGGTTCTCTCTTTCTTTTCCACTCTCCAAGTGTTTTGTTTTTCAACCCTACTAATTTAAACTTACACACTTAAGTAGAAACTAACTCTAAACCTCACCAACCTTCACTAACCACCCAAGGAGACCCTACATTACTAACTTCATATTCTCATTCCTAACTCTTCAATATCCCAATAAAACTTCACTTTAATGTGAGTAAATGACAATTTTAAAGTGTGCTTAAGTACCTCCAATTTTCAATGCAATGGTTAACCTCCCCAAAGAACTTCACAAACACATCACATTTTTCTCTTTCTTACTTCATGGTGGGACCCACATGGCAAGGTGGAAACTTAAAAGATCTAGGAGCCTTTTTGTTCTTAGGAGGGTTTGAACTTAAGACCAAAAACACACCTCCTCCCATGCACACACAACAACCACTAGATCAAGCTCCATCTACTAATATAATAGTACAAACAAATATATTATATTACTCTTTCAACCTTTTTCGAAATTTTATATATAGAACTAAAATTAATTTGATTTTTCTCTCCTTCCTTAATATTTCTCAACACTGATTCACATCACAATTTATTATTTAATACCACCAAGTAAAATACTTAAAGCAAGAACTCATTTTATTTATACGGGTCTTACAGTTTCTTTTAAATGGATGTATATTTTGACTAGGCAGTGTCAATTTCGTTGTAATTTAAAGTGGTTGTGAGATTGAAAGTTTTACTGTTTGTGTATATTTTGATTGACCATTCTTGTTTTATTTAAGTCTGTCCATTACTTATTACAAATGAAAATTTACAATAACAAACTTTGGAGTTCTCATTAATGCTTATCCCTTTTTTCGCATACAATTGAAACACCAAACCATATTTCCTTTAACTATGTGTTGTTTCAACCTAATTCAGGGTCTACTCATCTAGTTACTAATTTGCATTATGATAACATGTTGTTTGCTCAAATTGATGTTGTCTACGCTGCCATTAAGAGATTGGGCCATCTTGATATTAAAGAACATATTTCAAAGACTGGTTGGCCTTCTAAACGTGGCTCTGATGAAATTGGATCCACACCACATAATGCAGAAATATATAATAGCAATCTATTGAAGAAGATAGAGAAAAAAGAGGGCACTCTGGCAAGGCCATCTGTCCCTTTTGATGTCTTTGTTTTTGCACCTTTTAGTGAGAATTTGAAGCCTGGTCCTTTATTTGAGAGAAACTTTGGTCTCTATTATCCTGATGGAAACCCAATTTACAACATTCGATTAGAAGGTTATCTCCCATAAATGACTAGGGAGTTTGAGTCCAAATCTAACGTGTTGTCCATCAATTTTGTTTGCATATTTGAGTTTTTATTGTTTACTTAGGAGCTTTAACTGATACAGAATATAAAAAAAAATAACTTTCTATATTTCATTCTTTTGTTAGAGGAAACAGATTCAAGGCAAACCTTATACTTCTTTATGCACAACAATGGTAAGAACCATCTCTTACCCTGATTCAATTACATTATGTTCTTCTGATCCTGAAGAACAACTTAGTTCTTCTTCTTCTTCATCTACATACAATATTTAAGCCAAGATTTGTAAGGTTCCATCACTAAACCATTCACACATCACAATATACCATAGCAATCCAAGAACTCTATCAAAATCCAAGTTCCAAAACCAAGAGCACCTTCAATCCTCAACTTATGTCGGGGCTTATTATTGTTTAACCAACAAGTCTAGCTTAAGATGGTGTGCGACTTGCAATTGTCCTCAACAATATCTTTCCTTCTAAGACCAAAACTGCTCAAGCTTGAACACGTCTTCAAGCGATCACCATGCATGATAAATGTTGTTGTCACTTGTGTATCAGCGGAAAAAAGAGATCTTCACCACTCTTCTCTTTCCAACTCTTTTAATATAAAGTAGCACAGTTCTTCTACATTTGCTAATATGCCCATTCACTGATCCTAAAGCACAATTTTCTTGATTTGGAATATACGCACATGATGAAGGTTGAAAAACAGTTATTTTCATATGTCAATTTGGACCAAATTACACCCTTTACTACTCGGAATGAGCTTAGAATCAAGCAAAACTCAATAAATGAGTCTGAAGAGAGTCAAAAGCTGTTTTTAGCGATTTTATGCTTGTTTTGCATTGTTTTGAAGCTA
>NW_014543822.1:205871-208008 GCF_000741045.1 Vigna radiata var. radiata | reverse complement strand
CATTCATCCATTGTTTTCGTTTGTCAATTGAATCAACTTTATTTTTGCATGTTAATATTTTTGTTCTNAAATCCAATTTATTAATTTTTATTTTTCAAGTCTTATTATTTTAATTCACGCGAACGAGAAAGCCACAAGAGTCTCTTGGGAAAACGATACTTGGTCTTACCATTTATATTACTTGTACGATTTGGTACACTTGCCAATTTGTCAACAGCACATTACCTAAAACATTATAAAGAGTTTTTATGTTGTATGTGATTTTTTAGCTTAATCACACCTGTAAATACTTATCATTCAAAATATAATACAACGAAACTTAATAATGGAGAATATTACTAAGATAAAAACTTATCTTTTACACCACCGTCATGCAAACTATCTTCTATCGTACCTCTAATAATTCCCAAAACTACCTTAATAATGCATATAATATTACCAAACCTTAGCAAAAGCCCTTATCATAACACAAAATACCTTAGTGAAGAATTAACCATATTTATCATTCACAAAATGCCTTAGTGATACCTTAACAATACTTCTTCATGGTTTTGTTTACTGTTTTGAGTTGTGAAGCTTAAAGTGGAATGATCCATCTTTCCTAGAGTTCACATTGTCCACCTAATCTTTATTTTTATGTAATTGATACACTTTATTTACAACCTAGACATGTGAAGGATAAAATAACTAATCAAAGTTAAATATTTTTGTACGAAATTCAAGTAGATACTAATTGTTTATATATTATTCAAGTAGATATTAATTTTTTAGTATCTAGTCCCCTAGACCCTATAGAGGAGGAAAGATTAAGGAACAGATGTTGGTTAGAGGCTGCAAATGGAAGGTACAAGGGACGCATTTACGACATTGGAATTGTCGGTTCTTAAGATTATTGTGCCGATAGTTACATACAACAGACACATGCATCTTCTAGTCACCAACTGAATGTAGAGGACTTTTTTAACCTCCAAACGCAATTAGCAAGCCATGATCAACAACTTCGACATATGACTTCTCAATTTCAAGGCTTGATTAATGCCATCATTCAGTACCTTCTGCCTTCGGCAGCCGCAACTACACAATAATTTTTTCAACTGCAAAATAATGAACAACAAAATCAACCACACAATGATGTTCAACCACAACAAGATCAACCATATCAACCACAACAAGATCAACCATATCAACCACAAGATGGAAACGACGATCGAGATTATTAGTCTTGTTTAGAACTTATTTGTATGACTCTTAAACTTATTTATATTGTGTAGAACTTATTTGTTGTATAATTGATAATCATGTAAACAGTAAGTATATATGAAATGCTTGTTTATGGGTTAAGTGTATGTGAAATGCTTGTTGGTGAGTTAACTGTTATTCTATATGTGAATTGTGTAATCTTTAATGTCCATGTCTGTTACTAATGCCACTAATGCACACAAGCCTTTATTGGTAACCTCTGACGTGATTCCATATGGATTTATCAATATGTAACATTACATATGACCACTTTACATGCAAATTTTTGTTCGTATGTAATCCGCATGATTTGCATTATATTGTGGAGATACTGTGACTCGGTGAAAAAGCAAAATCTAAGACCTATAGATTATATTTTCTTTTTGGTACAAAATACAATAACAAAAAGTACAAGAAAGTAAATAAGAATTTTTTACATAAAGAGTTTGATTCTCTCTCCTGCGATTTTTCATTTTTTTAAAGTAGTTTTTAAATGAAAAGAATATGAAATTTATGATTATTTTCCACTCCTGTGATTTTGCATTTTTTAAAGTAATTTTTAAATAAAAAGAATATGGGATTTATGAGTATTTTCTAGATTTTATTTTATTGTTTTTGGAATTCAGAGTTTGAAGTTGTTTTATTTTTTATTTTTTTTGTTATTTTTGTTGGAGAGCAAGATTTTAAATGCAATCATTATTTCTTATTAATTATTTTATTTTTTATTAATATTACCAATAAGGAGTATTGGTAAATCTTGAAGAAAATTGTTTTGATGATGTTGCAAGAGGTTTTACTTGAAAAGGATATTAGAATTATTTAAAAGCAATTTGTAGAAATTAAATGTAGTAGGAAAGTCTTAAAAACTTTGTAAAACTTGTATTTTTACTGAAATAAT
>NW_014543822.1:197863-204271 GCF_000741045.1 Vigna radiata var. radiata | reverse complement strand
AGGATATTAGAATTATTTAAAAGCAATTTGTAGAAATTAAATGTAGTAGGAAAGTCTTAAAAACTTTGTAAAACTTGTATTTTTACTGAAATAATTGATTATGGAGAAGCAATAATCGATTACCACAAGTCTTTCAAGAATAATCGATTATCATTTCATATAATCAATTATCACATTTTGAAAAACCTGTAACGAACTTGAATAATCGATTATCACTTACAATAATCGATTATTTGTGTCAGTTGGAACCTGACTTTTGATATTCAGAGCAGATGGCTATATATTTAGTTTCTGAGAAATTCAAATCAACGGTTGCTGAACAGAGAGAGTTCTTGAGAATACTGTTTGTTAGAGGAAGTTCTCAAAAGCTATTGTTCAGGTTCCCTTGCTTGGTCTCGTGAATAGGAGAAGCTCGCGTTTCGTGTGTCGATATTCGAAGCGGTTCTCTTCGAGTTAGCTAGGTGCTCTGCCTGGTCTCGTGAATAGGAGAAGCTCGCGTATCGTTTGTCGATTGTCGGAGCGGTTCTCTTCGAGTTGACAGAGTGTTCATCTTCCAGTTTGTTCGTCGAAGGAAGGTTTACTTTATCAGTTTTATTCACTATATTTGTAATCTGTGAAACTCATTTTTAGTGGAACTGTTAATCACTGTTTATAGTGATTAATGATTGGACGTAGATTCTTTTGAATAGAACCAGTATAAAAATTACCTTTGTGATTTTTCTATTCCCTACATTGTTTACTTTTTACGCATACCAACTGTTCGATAAATTGTCTCTTAGAAAATTTATTTTATAAACTAACCATTTTAATATAAAGTGACCGAACATGCTTTCCGCTTACTAAAGTTTTATTCCGCTGCGTTATACTCTGTCTATGAACGATACCGATTGTTCAACCAACAATTAACTATTTTAATATAAATTAAGTATTAATAATATGGTCGAATTTAACCATCTTCGATATTATCTATGTTTGAATAACCTCAACCCTAGGAAGAGGTTTATAAATTCACTCTTATGGACTCTTATTCTGATATGATAATTTAGAAAAGGGAGCTCTGATAACAGTTCAAAGACTGTTATTTTTATACTTAAATTTGATACTAAACACACCCTTTATGTCTTAGAATTAGCTTGAAATCATGTATTTTGCTTAAGATAAAGAATAAAAGACTCAAAGGTGGTTTTTTTGGTTTTATGCTTGATTTTCCCATGATTTGGCAGGTTTTAGCAGGAATTGAATGAAGGAAGTTGAAGTAGAAAGGAGTTGGACTCAAGAGAAGGTGGAAAAGTGAACAAATGTAGAAACGCAGCCACCGCTCAACGCTAACCTACCGTTGACTGCCATTTTTGTAGGGGAATTCTCTGCCAAACGCTTAAGCGCCAACCTGAGGGGAGAATTTGAGTATCGCACTCACCGCTGAGCGCTACCCTACCTTTGAGCCCTGGCTTCTTTAGTGAACTCTCTGCCAAATGCCTGGGTGTCAATGAGCTTTGTTCTTAGTTGTCGTACCTACCGCTGAGCGGTACACCAACGCTTAGCGCCAGCCTTTTGGGCCCGGGCTAAACTTTCTGTTATTTTCTGAGCTATATATTGATTTGGACGAACCATAAGGGGTATCTTTTGACTGAAAGAGGCGCAGAAACACTCTCTTCACCCCTTGGAGACGGATTTTGGATGTGGGAGCTCCAATCTACAAATTCTAGGGTTTATCTTTTCATTCTTTTCATTAATTTCATCTAGTTTCACCATGATTATGGTGAACTAAACCTCTATTGTTGTTGTGGAATTGATGTAATCCTTTGAAACTCTCATATATTGAATTAAAGCTTTATTCATATGCTTTTATTCATTAATTCTTAGGGTTTTTCCCATTTTCTCTATGCATGCTTTGTTTAACTCATTCAATAGCATGATCTTTGATTTTATCTTTATGGACACATACAAATAGGTCTAGACATAGGGGAATTCTCTCGGGAGCAATTGATGGATTGTCGCAACCCACACAAATTTGATGTGCAAATAAATGCAGTATAGTTAGGGAATGACCCCTAGGTCGTCTCCCAAAGACCAATTTTACGGTTCAAGAATCGAGTCTAACACGAAAGGGGGGGTTTGTGAAAAGGGTTTTGCAAAAATTGCAGAAGTCGATAAAGACACAGATGCAAACAAACTAATTTAAGCTAGCATGGTAATTAAACTAACACTATTAAAAACCTTAGGCAACATTCAAACAAAATAAAATAAAATACTAGACCCCAACAAGGCAACAAACAACTACCTAACATAGTTAAATTAAATTAAATACATAGAGAAACTAAAAATCAATTAATCCTACTATGAAATTAATTGAAAACAAAGAAATAAACACACATGCCTTTTCCTCTATCAATTATGTGAAAATACATGCACCAACTAAAGAAAATTCAATTCTTGGAATGGCCTAAAAACCTCATGGCCGTGACCTCCCAAGCACACCAACTCCAAATTTGCTTTCTTTCTTCAAATAACAATTGAATAATGTTTTCCTTGACCCATGTGCTCCAAGAAAGTGCTTTCTTCTACTTTTTACCATAGAAAATTGTGTTCATCTCTCTCCCCAAAAGGCCAAAACCGTTTTCTCTCTCTTCCAAAGCAAAAAGCAACATTTCCTTAAATGGTTCAACATAAAAGTGGAATTTTTCTATCAATGTGCCACATGTACATGGTCAAAGGGAATTAAACTAAAGAAATTCCTTCTCCTCTCCTTGTAATGCACGGACCTTGCTCACCAAACAACAATGCACAATTCATATTCTCTCCAAAACCAAACACACTCCCCTTCCCTCAAATCAAATGAAAATTCCAAAAGCAATGCAACCTTGGAGGCCGTGTGCCTTCCAACAATCACCATAACACCTTCATTCTAATATCCAAATGCAAAATGAAATTCTTCTACAATGGAATCTGTTTATTATTGGTTCGACACCCAAAAAGCAACCCAATAAATCTCTTCCTTCCAATCTTCAAATACCAAAAGCATACAAGTCAACCTCTAATTCCATAAAAGCAAAACATAAACATCTTTTCTTCTTCATTTCACGGCTGAAATGGGTGCAACACAAAACAAATTCATCTCACCAAACTACTTGCATCAATCAAAGTAAAATGCACAAGAAGAAGAGGGGTTTAACTCAAACAATCATGAATCAACTCAAACTTTCTTTACTCCAAAACTCAATAGGAACCATATTCTTTTTCAGTCAACAAGGGAAACCCAAATATAATCACTTAAATAGTGCAGCAAGGGGGAAACAAAAATGAAAATTGGATCTTGGTTCAGCCAAAGAAACCCTCCATGAAAATGCAAAGAACCACCTCCAAGCTCAAGCTTTCAACATTCAAATGAACAATGCAAGAAGAGGAGTGATAGATCTCCCTTCCATTAAGCAAGAATAAGTAAAGTTGCAAGCAAGAGAAGAAGAAAAATATGTTCTTGATTCAATCCATGCTCAAAACCGTAAGGGCACACCAAAGCTCCCAAGAGAGAGTTCATACAAGGCAAAGCAAAAATGAAAGTGTAGTATATATTGTGCCAAGTGAATGGTCGGCCTTTTTCTACTCAAAATACCGTCCCCCTTCAAAATAGGTGGGGTCCACCTCCTAAAAACCCTAGGGTTTTGGTGCCAAGTGTTCCACACATTGGGCTTCTACAAAATTTCCACTAAAAGGGCCCCAAAACACCTAATCTAATTAAGGTTTCTAAAAAAAACGAAATTACAACTTTATTAAAATGGAAATGACTAAATGTTGAGTCTTGAAAGATCATGCCAGCATCCCTAATGCTCCAAATGATGTTTCCCAAAATTTCCCTGCAACCAAAATACACTTAATCAGCTCAGAAAACCCAAATTAGCACAATTACGAATTTTCGACCAAATTAAGCAGAATTCGGAAAACGGAGAAATAACAGACAATTAAACACAATTCCATGGTTTGTTTAAGTGCATTAAACTAAATACGGTTCAAGAAATAATGACTCATCAAAATAGACCACTCTTAGTCTTTTGCACTCCTAGGCAAAACCAAGACGAAAACCAGGGAACTACTCAAACAACAGGGAGGTGACACAGACTCGNCAGACAGACAACAAAGACTCACAAAATAGAAACAGAGTTGCACAATTCTCACAAAATCTGGACAGTGAAAGGCAGAGGCAGAATCCCACACAGAGTCAATGAAAGCAGATACTCACAGAATCATCCAAACAGTTCAGTACATGGAAAACAGTCAATAAGTTCAAGAGATGAATCAAAAGCAACAGAGCCTCACAAATGCACACAATCAGTGTTTCTCTCAAGTGTTTAAGGTAAATCAATGTCACTCAATGTACTCAAGAAAGCAAACACAAATAGACTTGGCAAGCCTCTAATATCAACACTCAAACACATATGCATGTTCGAATGAAAAGGTCTTTTCATGGTTGTAATGGGGCCAAGGACAAGGGAGGATACATCTGGATAAGAAGATACAAACCATAAGGAACAGAGGAGCAATGGGGAACAAGTGTAAACACATTCAAACACACCCACAACCTCTAATTTCATCCTCTTCTTGACTCCATTATTCACAAAAAAAAAACTTCTGTATTTTTTTTTCTCTTTTTTTTTTTCATTTTGTCTCTTTTCTTTTCTATTCAACAAACAATTCAAAAGACAAGATACATGATATTTACAATGCAACCGCAAGAAGAGGACTCACTAGCCAATTCATCTGCAACTCCTAAGAGACCACACTTATTCCCAAAACAATTCCGAAGCTCCAAAATTCCCTAAGGTTCAGGTGATCATGGTTTTTCACTTAGGCTATTGTTTGAGCTTCAAAACAAGGAAATGGGGGGGGGTATAGGCTCAAAGAGGCTAACAAAGAGATCATAACATGGTAGGCTATCTGGCTAGAGAGGCTCAATCAACAAAATGCCTTTATCATTTTCAAACATGCTCATGAATCAAGAATTATCAACAGAGTCAAGCCAAGGCAAATGTGCAAGCAATCNAGAGACATATCACACACAAGAAAGATCATCAAATGGCTCAAATCTCACACAGGTAATCGGTCACAATTAATCCAACTCTCAAACATCATGATTATCTTCCAAGCAAAGAAGACTAGCAACCTAATCACAGTCCAGAATTCACAAAAAGTATGCAAAACTGTACCCAAGACTCAACAAAATTCACTAGAAAACGAAATCTAAACAAAGAACAACCTCCCCTAATAGACCACACTTAAACGACACAATGTCCTCAGTGTGTCACAATCAGCAGATCAACAATCAGCACAGTCAGCAGATATAAACAAAGTACAATAAAAGTGAGGAGGGAAGGAGAAAAGAAACTCCCTGAGTCAGATGGGAGGGTAGGTGGGGTGGACCAAAGATGCCTCCTCCACCACTGTATCCAACAACGAAGGGTTGCTGAGGAAAGGCTTAAGTTTGTGCCCATTCACCTTGAAGCTTTTAGCTGTGGAAGGACTCTGTATCTCAATTGTACCATAAGGGAAAACATTAGTAACAACAAAAAGTCCAATCCACTTTGATCTCAACTTACCACCCATGAGGCCGAGCCTAGAGTTATACAACAAAACCTGCTGGCCAACCTCGAAGTCCTTTCTAAGAATGGAACTATAATGGAACCTTTTGGTCCTCTCTTTGTAGAACTTCGAGTTCTCATAGGCTTCCAAACGGATCTTGTCCAGTTCATTCAGCTGCAACTTTCTTTCCTCTCCAGCTTGGCCAATGGAGAAGTTGCACATCTTCACAGCCCAATATGCTCGATGATGAGTGGTTATTTCTTGAACTATATTTAGTTTATTGCACTTAAATAAACCAGGGAATTGTGTTTAATTGTCTGTTATTTCCTCCGTTTTCCGAATTCTGCTTAATTTGGTCGGAAATTCGTCATTGTGCTAATTTGGGTTTTCTGAGCTGATTAAGTGTATTTTGGTTGCAGGGAAATTTTGGGAAACATCATTTGGAGCATTAGGGATGGTGGCATGATCATTCAAGACTCAACATTTAGCCATTTCCATTTTAATAAAGTTGTAATTTCGTTTTTTTTAGAAACCTTAATTAGAATTAAGTGTTTTGGACCCTTTTAGGGGCAATTTTGTAAAAAACACCGATGTGTAGGTCATGTGCCTTTTAGGTTAGGGTTTTTATTTTGTTGTGGACCCGTTTTGGAGGGCAGCCCTTGGCATTTTAGAGAGCCTTGGCTGACCACACACTTTAGACACTCTTACACACTTCATTTTTCATGTTTTGAACTTTTCTCTTCTAGGGTTTCATGTATGAACACTCTCATGGAGAGCTTGACTTGGGTGTCTCGGTTTTGGCCATTTCAATGAGCAAGATGCAGATTTTCTTCTTCT
>NW_014543822.1:194584-196323 GCF_000741045.1 Vigna radiata var. radiata | reverse complement strand
TGTTAGTTTAATTACCATGCTAGCTTAAATTAGTTTGTTGCATCTGTGTCTTTATATTGAGTTCTTTAATTTTTGCAAAACCTTTTAAACCCTCCCCCCCTTTCCGTGTTAGATTCAATTCTTGAACCGTAAAATTGGTCCTTGAGAGACGACCTAGGAGTCACTTCCTAGCACCACACGGCAACCAAATAATTTACAATGTGTGCAAACCAAGGGGTGGGGTGGGAATAAGAAATCATCAACAAACTCTCATCAGGAAAGTCATCCTGGATGGGCAACACATAAGCCTCATCCTCAGCTCTCTCAATCCTGGTGAGGTGGTCTGCAACCAAATTTTGTGCTCCACTCCGGTCTTTGATTTGCAAGTCAAACTCTTGGAGTAGTAGCATCCACCTGATCAATCTTGGCTTTGACTCAGCCTTTTTCAACAGAAACTTCAGAGCTGCATGGTCAGTATACACAATAACAGGAGATCCAAGCAAATACGACCTAAACTTATCAAGGGCAAAAACAACTGCCAACAACTCTTTCTCAGTCGTAGTATAGTTTGCTTGGGCAGCATCCAAAGTTCGTGAGGCGTAGTAGATCACTCTAGGCAGCTTGTCAATCTTCTATTTTAGGACAGCTCCCAAGGCATAATTTGATGCGTCACACATGAGCTCAAATGTGGTTGTCCAATCCGGTGCCTAAATGATCGGAGTGGTGGTCAAAGCCTCCTTTAGGCAATCAAACGCCTGCTTGCATCTATCATTAAAATCAAAATCAATCTCCTTCTGCAACAGTCTGGACAAGGGAAGCGCCTTCTTGCTAAAATCCTTGATAAAGCACCTATAAAAACCTGCATGTCCAAGAAAAGATCGCACCTCTCGCACGCAAGAGGGGTAAGGCAACTGCGAAATCACAGATATCTTAGCAGAGTCTACCTCTATTCCCTTTTCAGAAATGATATGCCCTAAAACCAAACCTTGTTCAACCATGAAGTGAAATTTCTCAAAATTGAGAACAAGGTTTGTTTCTATGCATCTTTTCAACACTTTTTCCAGACTATCTAAACATGCATCAAAAGAGGATCCATACATAGTGAAATTGTCCATAAACACCTCTATGCAACTCTCAAGGAAGTCGTTGAAAATGCTAAGCATGCACCGCTGGAAGGTACCAGGGGCATTGCATAGGCCAAAGGGCATCCTCCTATAGGCAAAAGTGCCAAAGGGGCAGGTGAATGTGGTCTTTTCTTGGTCCTCAGGGGCAATATTTATTTGGAAATAACCAGAAAAACCATCAAGAAAGCAGTAGTGAGATTTACCTGTCAGGCGCTCCAGCATCTGATCAATGAATGGCAGGGGAAAGTGATCTTTCCTGGTTGCTTGGTTGAGCCTCCTATAATCAATGCAGACTCTCCAACTGTTCTGCACTCTAGTGGGGATAAGCTCATCCCTCTCATTCTTCACAACAGTGAGGCCAGTCTTCTTAGGCACAACATGGATGGGGCTTACCCACTGACTGTCTGAAATAGGGTAGATGATCCCAGCTTGAAAAGCTTCGTCACCTCCTTCTTAATCACGTCCATGATCACAGGGTTTTGCCTTCTCTGTGGCTGTCTCACTAGTTTTGCCCCATCTTCCAACAGAATTCTATGCATGCATGTGGATGGGATAATACCAGGTATGTCAGCCAAACTCCACCCAATGGCCTTCTTGTGCCTCCTCAGCACATCAAGCAACTTCTCCTCTTGAACA
>NW_014543822.1:189293-193914 GCF_000741045.1 Vigna radiata var. radiata | reverse complement strand
ATTTCCAATTCCTGATTCAATCCCAGATGCTATGCATGAATGTACAGAAGATAGAAAAGAATGTTTCTTCTCATGCATAGAACGAAAATCATCAACAATGAACTCATCCACAATGTCATCCAATGTATCAACTCTAAACACAGAATGGTCCTCAGTTGGATATTTCATGGCATCAAGGATATTAAAATGCACAACAATATCAACAATTTCCATAGACAATGTCCCAGCATACACATCAATCTTGGTATGGGCAGTTTTCAAAAATGGCCTACCTAGAATAAGGGGGGCGGATCCATGAGAGAAACCGTCCTCCATCTCCAAAACATAGAAATCAGCAGGAAATATCAATTCACCTACCCTAACCAAGACATCTTCTATGTAACCTGTCGGGTGGGTAACACTCTTATTGGCCAACTGAATGACCACACCCGTGGTTTGCAAAGGACCAAGAGATAGAGATGTATATATAGACAAAGGCATGACATTTATGGATGCACCCAGATCAAGCATAGCATTTTTAAATTTACTGTTCCCAATCACACAGGGAATGCAAAACATACCTCGGTCCTTGCACTTTTCAGGAATGTGCGGGACCGACTTACCAATAAGAGCTGATACATTCCTTCCCATGCTGATCCGTTCATTGCCCTTCATCTTCCTCTTGTGTGTGCACAACTCCTTCAAGAATTTGGCATATTTTGGTATCTGCTTGATGGCATCGAGTAGAGGTATGTTCACCTCTACCTTCCTGAAGGTCTCCAGAATTTCACTATCCATCTCTTCCATCTTTTTACTAGGAAGTTCCCGTGAAGGGAATGGAAGAGGGATAGGTCGGTCAACCAAAGGAGAAGGTGCGACAGCGGTGGTGGTGGAAGAAGGAGAAGGTCCACCTGAAGAAGAACCACCGCCTAGAGAAGAAGATCCACCCACCTCAAATGCCCTGCGTGGACCGTCATGGTCGTCCTCTCTAGGACTAGTGGCAGGCACAGGTGTAGGTGTAGAAGCGGGCTTTGAAGGCAAACAATCTGCTTCCCTGTTCTGAGGGTAATGACACTCACATTCTTTGGATTTTGCACAGTCTGGGATGGTAACTTATCAGAATTCTAAGACTACGCCTGGTTCATTTGAGTAGCCATCTGACCCATCTGGTTAGTGAGACTTTGTATGGAAGCTCTAGTCTCCTGCTGAAACTGCAGGTTTTGCATAGTCATCTGTCTCACTAACTCTTCCAATGAAGTCTCAGAAGAAGTGGAAGGTTGAGCAGCTAGTTGGGCAGATGCCTCTTACTGCTGCTGTTGTTGTTGCCTCTAGTGTTGTTGCATAGGTGGAGGCACATATCTGTTAGGTGCTCCGGCATTCTGGAAAGGTGGTGCCTGCTGCTGCTGCTGTGGCGCATTGTTCCACCTAAGATTGGGGTGATTCCTCCACCCTGGGTTGTACCTGTTACTGGACAAGTCATAATTCTGTTGTGGCTGCCTGTTGTTGTATATGTTAGTAGCATAAGCCTGAGGCACATCTGAGGCAGCTGAGTGCTGCAAGGTAGGACAAGCATCAGTGTAGTGGCCACTAGAAGTACAAACAGCACATAGTCGTGCGGCAGATGTGGATGAAGCTGTAGGTTTCTGGCTGGTTGCCAACTGTGTCATTAACTTCGCAAGAGATTCAATCTTGTCTTCCAACTTGTTTTCAATAGCAGATAAAGATTGGGCAACAACATCATGTACGCCCCTCACCACAATAGCATCATTCCTGGCGCTAAACTACTGGGAGTTGGAAGCCATCTTCTCAATCAATTGCCTGGCCTCAGCAGGTGTGGTGTCTCCAAGAGCTCCACCACTGCCCACATCAAGCATACCCCTATCCATGTTGTTCAAACCCTCATAGAAATACTGGATAAGGAGCTGTTCAGGTATCTGATGGTGGGGACAGCTTGCACAAAGTGTCTTGAATCTCTCCCAATACTCATACAAGCTCTCGCCACTAAGCTGCCTAATCCCAGTGATGTCTTTCCTGATAGTTGTGGTCTGGGATGCTGGGAAAATTTTCTCCAAGAACAACTTCTTCAGATCATCCCAGCTAGTAACGGATCCAGGCGCCAAAGCGTACAACCAATCCTTAGCAACACCTTCTAGTGAATGAGGGAATGCCTTCAAGAAGATGTGCTCTTCAGGAACATCATGAGGTTTCATCGTGGAACAGACAATGTGGAATTCCTTCAAATTCTTATGTGGACTCTCACCTGCAAGGCCATGAAACTTGGGCAACAAATGGATCAGTCCAGTCTTGAGAACAAATGGAACGTCCTCATCAGGATATTGGATGCACAAGTTTTCGATATCGAAATCAGGTGCATCCATCTCCCTAAAAGTCCTCTCACGAGGTGGAGGTTGTTCCATATTGTTCTCAGTGTGAAAAACAACAGAATCAGAATCAGAATCAAGTGCAGATGCAACAGATGTAGTGGATGCAGTATGAACAGAGTACTCAGCAGTGGGATGCACAGTATCTAATGGAACAGACTCAAAAACAGATTCTAAAGACAAATTCCTAGAAGGCCTAACTAACCTATGAAACGTCCTATCAATTTCAGGATCAAAGGGTGGTAGAAATCAAGGATTTCCTCTAGTCATGCACTAAATCACAACACCCTATAATCATGAAACAATAGCACAAAAATTCAAAACACAGAAAACAACACGAGACACAACAGAGACTATCACAACACATCAAAACACAGTCACAAGACACACAAAGAAAGACAAAAGACTCAATACTGAACCGTTGGTCCCCGGCAACGGCGCCAAAATTTGATGGATTGTCGCAACTCACACAAATTTGATGTGCAAATAAATGCAGTATAGCTAGGGAATGACCCCTAGGTCGTCTCCCAAAGACCAATTTTGCGGTTCAAGAATCGAGTCTAACACGAAAGGGGGGGCTTGTGAAAAGGGTTTTGCAAAAATTAAAGAAGTCGATAAAGACATAGATGCAAACAAACTAATTTAAGCTAGCATGGTAATTAAACTAACACTATTAAAAACCTTAGGCAACATTCAAACAAAATAAAATAAAATACTAGACCCCGACAAGGCAACAAACAACTACCTAACATAGTTAAATTAAATTAAATGCAAAACTAAATTAGAGAAACTAAAAAGCAACTAATCCTACTATGAAATTAATTGAAAACAAAGAAATAAACACACATGCCTTTTCCTTTATCAATTATGTGACAATACATGCACCAACTAAAGAAAATTCAATTCTTGGAATGGCCTAAAAACCTCATGGTCGTGACCTCCCAAGCACACCAACTCCAAATTTTCTTTCTTTCTTCAAATAACAATTGAATAATGTTTTCCTTGACCCGTGTGCTCCAAGAAAGTGCTTTCTTCTACTTTTTACCATAGAAAATCGTGTTCATCTCTCTCCCCAAAAGGCCAAAACCGTTTTCTCTCTCTTCCAAAGCAAAAAGCAACATTTCCTTAAATGGTCCAACACAAAAGTGGAATTTTTCTATCAATGTGCCACATGTACATGGTCAAAGGGAATTAAACTAAAGAAATGCCTTCTCCTCTCCTTGTAATGCAGGGACATTGCTCACCAAACAACAATTCATAATTCATATTCTCTCCAAAACCAAACACACTCCCCTTCCTTCAAATCAAATGAAAATTCCGAAAGCAATGCAACCTTGGAGATCATGTGCCTTCCAACAATCACCATAACACCTTCATTCCAATATCCAAATGCAAAATGAAATTCTTCTACAATGGAATCCATGTATTATTGGTTCGACACCCAAAAAGCAACCCAATAAATCTCTTCCTTCCAATCTTCAAATACCAAAAGCATACAAGTCAACCTATCATTCCATAAAAGCAAAACATAAACATCTTTTCTTCTTCATTTCATGGCTGAAATGGGTGCAACATAAAACAACTTCATCTCACCAAACTACTTGCATCAGTCAAAGTAAAATGCACAAGAAGAAGATGGGTTTAGCTCAAACAATCATGAATCAACTCAAACTTTCTTCACTCCAAAACTCAATAGGAACCATATTCTTTTTCATTCAACAAGGGAAACCCAAATATAATCACTTAAATGGTGCAGCAAAGAGGAAACGAAAATGAAAATTGGGTCTTGGTTCAACCAAAGAAACCCTCCATGAAAATGCAAAGAACCACCTCCAAGCTCAAGCTTTGAACATTCAAATGAACAATGCAAGAAGAGGAGTGATAGATCTCCCTTCCATTAAGCAAGAATAAGTAAAGTTGCAAGCAAGAGAAGAAGAAAAATATGTTCTTGATTCAATCCATGCTCAAAACCGTAAGGGCACACCAAAGCTCCCAAGAGAGAGTTCATACAAGGCAAAGCAAAAATGAAAGTGTAGTATATATTGTGCCAAGTGAATGGTCGGCCTTTTTCTACTCAAAATATCGTCCCCCTTCAAAATAGGTGGGGTCCACCTCCTAAAAACCCTAGGGTTTTGGTGCCAAGTGTCCCACACATTGGGCTTCTACAAAATTTCCACTAAAAGGGCCCAAAAACACCTAATCTAATTAAGGTTTTTAAAAAAAAACGAAATTACAACTTTATTAAAATGGAAATGACTAAA
>NW_014543822.1:140423-189219 GCF_000741045.1 Vigna radiata var. radiata | reverse complement strand
AATTAAACACAATTCCCTGGTTTATTTAAGTGCATTAAACTAAATACGGTTCAAGAAATAACGACTCATCAGCAATATTACCTAGACATAGGGATAGGAGGACTGATTGCCTTTAAGCTTCTGTGCGAATGTAATGCATAATCAATTACTAGGGAGACAAGACATTGTAAACTAGTAATTAAGAGTAGGCTATTTTCACCAAGACATTGGGATTATGGTAAATTAGAAAGTGACATTAACATTAATGAAGAAGTAGAATTCTTAGATATATGAGAGTGGATAGGATGAAATCATAAATCACAACAACATAATTTATTCATACATTATTCACCTGCGTTATCTTTTGTTCAATTGATCAAAACCTTTGCATTTTTATTTTCTGTCTTGGATTACAAACCCTAATTTTCGTTATTCAAGTCTTAAATAATCAACAAATCACATGAAAGTCTAGGCCTTTGAGTCTCTAGGGAAACGATACTTGGTCTTACCACTTATTATTACTTGATACGATTCGGTGCACTTATCGGACCCTTAACAATCTCCCTACACCTCCCTCTCTTCTTCCTACACTCCCAAAAGATTATTTGTCTTTTGAATTAAATGGAAAAGAAAAAAGAAAAACATACTCGAAGTAATTAAATATTTTTCAGTTTTCTTCTTCATTGTTTACACATTCTTCTTCTTCATTGTCTTAAAGTTCTTCTTCTTCTTGTTGTCCATGGTGGTCCCTGTTCGTTCAATGTTTGTTAGGTGCGAGAGATTCAGGTATCACTCATAACCCAAAACTTTATAAGAAGCATAAAACTTTGGCTTAATTCCACTTTTGGTCCCATGTTTGGGGGGTTGTGTTCAATGTGGTCCTACCTTTTTTTTTCCTTATCAATAGATCCCACCTTTTGAAAAATTCGTTCAATTGAGTCCTTTTGTCTTACGGCGTCAGTTTTTTAACGGTGTTGGTGCCCCCCTGAATAAATCTTAGCAACATGGCAGTGTGAGACTTGTTTACGTGTAAATTAGAAAAATGAAAAAAAAAAAAGGCTTTAAAAAAGTTCAGAATTATCCCTTTGTGGTGAAGAGGGTTTAATTAAAAAGAGGGTTATCACTTTCTGGATTAGGGTTCCATTTCAATTCGTGATTTCGGATTAAAATGGAAAATTAAAATGCATCCGAAAGTAATACCATTATATTACATTAAAGAGTTTTGTTTAAGAGGCGCACTTCCTCAGTGGGACATTGAAGATAATGTCAGCAAAATTAAAAAGACAAAAACGAGCTTTTTATTTTCATTCTATCAGAAAAAAAGAAAGTAGAGTTGAAAGTATAGATTCAAACGATTGGAATGGAATGTTCAGATCAGTGCAAAGAAACTAAAAACAAAAAGTACCAAACACCTTCAAACTCACACTAATACCATCATTATGCCTGAAACCCTGTCCAATTGCCAAAAACAGATCCAAATAACAACAACATAGGGATAATGAGTTAAATTGCGCACTAGTTTTGGAGTAGTAGAACCATAAGTAGCGGTAGAACCAGTATATGTGAAAATGAGGAAAATTGAGAGAACAAGGAAGAGAAGGAGAAGTCGTGGGTGAACGAGAAACGCGATAGCTTTAGGCATTGCTTCAATACCCTCTTTGCTCACTTATGCCCAATCAAAGCAAAATTGAAGCTTTCTTATCCTCCATGGCAGATGGCATACTGGGTTTGTCTCAGACCTCCAATGTCCTTAGAAACCCTACCCCCAACTTCCTTTTAAACCATCTAAAGTGTGGTTAAATTTTAATTTAGCTGATGTTCCAATTTTAACCAAAAGTGCCACGCAGTCATTTTATCTTGCCACGTTGCTAAGGTTTATCCAGGGGGACACCAACACCGTTAAAAAACTGACGCCGTAAGGCAAAAGGACTCAATTGAACGATTTTTTCAAAAGGTGGGATCTATTGGTAAGGAAAAAAAAAGTAGGATCACATTGAACACAACCCCCCAAACATGGGACCAAAAGTGGAATTAAGCCTAAAACTTTTAATCGGCTTTCAAAATATGATTAAGAGTTCTTTGGATTTCGAAAGCCAGTTAAGGAATCAATGACTTTTAAAAACCATTGAATCCTTAACCGATTTTCAAATATCAGTTTTTGAAAGCTGACAAACTCTTAACCAACTTTTAAAATTTGGTTAGGAGTTCAATAGATTTTTAAAATTGTTAAATCCTTAATTGGTTTTCGAAAGACAACAAACTCTTCATCGACGTTCGAAATGTTAAGAGTTTAATGAATTTCGAAAGTTGTTAAATCTTTAATCAGTTTTCGAAAACCGGCAAAATCTTACCAGATTTTGAAAGTCAATAAAGTTTTAACGATTTTTAAAATTCGTTAAACTCTTAAAAAAATTCAGAAATCGATTAAAAATTTGTCGACTTTTGAAATTCGGTTAAAGATTGAACTATTTTCAAAAATGTTAACCATCCTTAATTTTTTTATATTTTTTATTTTAGTTAGTTTAAATTTTTTAAATATAGTAAACCTCCTTGATAAAATATTTAAATATTAAAAAACAAAAAAAATATAAAAAAAATAATAAACCTAAAAAGGTATTAGCAACACATAAATTAACAAAACATACAAAAAAAAAATAAATTAACAAAATAATAAAAAATTTGAAAAATATAACAAAATATAACAAAAAAAATTGAAAATTTTACAAAATATAACAAAATAATAAAAAATAAACCTAAAACCCTATTCAAAAT
The DNA here is from genome assembly GCF_000741045.1 of Vigna radiata var. radiata. Classification (NCBI taxonomy): domain Eukaryota; kingdom Viridiplantae; phylum Streptophyta; class Magnoliopsida; order Fabales; family Fabaceae; genus Vigna; species Vigna radiata. Next base: position 186,468 of record NW_014543822.1, on the reverse strand, counting down.
ATATAAATTAACAAAACATAAAAAAAATTAAAAACAACAAAATATAACAAAAATTACAAAATTTGAATAAAAAAAACAAAGAAGTATAACAAAAAAATACAAAATTTGAAAAAAAAACAATAAAATATAAAAAAATTACAAAATTTGAAAAAAAAAAATATAAAAAAAATAAACATGAAATCCTACTCACAAACGATAAATTAAGATTAAAAAATAAAAAAAAAACAATAAAATATAAAAAAAATGTAAAACTCTAGAAAAATGGTATTTTAGAAGTAATGGTAGTCTAAAAATAGTGAGACTCTGTTATTTTAGTGTTAAATGGTTTTTTATAAATAGTTTTGTTATAAACGAGTTTCATTATTTTAAAACGTACCATCTCTCTAGAAACCACTTTTCTAAAGTTCTCTGCCTTCTCTCTAAGAGTTCTAACTCTTTAGCCATCTCTTAGATAATCAGGAAGTGTCTAGACGATCATGACGTTAAGGTCTACAAATCCAACTGATCAATTTCTGCTTTAGAGTAAGTAAGTTTCTACTCATTTTTCTGTCTTTTTTGCTTCAATCAGTGATCATGCACATAATTGTTATACATGTATCATTTAGTTCTCTTTTCTTGCTCTTGGTGAAGTTAGAGTTCTAAGAACTCTGTTCGTTTCAATTTTGGTGCCTCGTAGGTCCGTTTAGGAATTTTTTGCATTTCAAGCGACCAATGGGATGTTTTTGTGGGTTGAGGTTGTTTCTTGTAAGGTAAGGGAAGCTGGAACTTGTCATATTTTTGTTTATATTATAAATTTGGTGTCTTTATGAGTTATAGATGAGTTTTAGAAAATTGGTATGATTGGGTGTATAAAATGTATGTTTGATTGGTGATTTTGATAGTTTGATGTGAATATAAGTGGTATAGTGTGATTGTGATGATTGATAATGTTATAATTGAGTATGATGATGATGTTGAAATGTTTGAAACTGAAGTCAAGTGGTTGTGTGAAATATTGGTCAAGTTACTTGAGTTTCAAGCTTTAAAAAAGAGGTTTTGGTGAGTGAAATTGAGAATTTGGTATTGAAGTGAGATGACAACTGGTTTAGCACTGTCATGAGGTTATTTAGAACTTGTTAGGAGGATTATATGGTTAAAAATTGTATGAAATGAAAAGGGTAGCTTATAGGGGCTATTTTCAAGTGTTTTTGGTGTAAAAAGAGGGTGTTGAGTAGTGAAATGGTGAGGTAAAGAGTCTGCACTGTTTTGGAAGATTAGATGTATGTTATCACATCTATTAGGACTTGTCTAGGTGCTTAAACTAGTAACATCTATTCTAAAATGGAAAATGGTTTCATAGGTTAAGTTTTTAGCCCATTTTAGGGTTCTAAGGGGTAAAAATAAGTAGGAGAGCTGGAAGTATTTTGTGGTTTTAAAGTGTCCTAGCAAGTGCAATTGGACTTGTTTTATGTAGCTTGCAAACTGGTTAGAGGGTTTAAAAGGATAAAAAAGAAATTGGATAGCTTATAGGAGTGAAATTGGGTTTTCATAGGTCAATGTGGGTTTGGAGTGGTCAATTCAAGTTAGATGTATGTTTTTAGATGTTTCTCAATGCCTGAGAGTGTTTAAGAATCATTTAAACTTGTATAGAGGGTCACCAAAATAAAAATAGGTGAATTTTAGGACCTGGTGAAGCGTTGGACGCCCTCCACGAGGCCCTTAGGCGTCAATTTTGCAAGAAGAACTTGTCTGAGCGCCCCTAGGCACCCCCTAAGCACCCTTACTCCATGGTTTTTGCGCTCGGGTACCCCTTTTTGGGCTGTTGGGTGCAACTCAACATATTTTGGTTTTTTTTTCAATTTTTGGGATCTCAAATTTAGGGTTTCGATTATCAATTTTTTACGTTCTTTAGGTCTTTTGGGGGGTTTGGACCCTTCTGGAGCTGTTGGTGAGAGTTTCAGAGCTGTTTTCCTTATCTAAATATGTGTATCAATATGCCACAAAGAAATTGTGTTATTATGTGATTTCTAATGACTTGTATAAGTGTTTCTATTTCTTTAATGTATAATCAGTAGTCTCATGTATTTGTGTACCATGGGAATGTGAAGTGATCTCAATGGTTTCAAAGGTATGGAAGAGAGTTCCAAGGAGGAAGTTCTCAGTGGTGGTTTCAAGTGTTGTAAGTATGAATATGGGAAGCTCAGTCTTGGAGTTCATCTTGACATTCTAATGGTTACCCATTCTCAAGTAGAAAAGGGTGAGGCATGTCATGATAATAGCAGGAGGTCCTAGTCTAAGGGCTTTACCCTGGCCTAAGGCAAGTTATAACAAACTAACCTTGTGTGGTAGCTTGGGGTAGGCTAGCAATTTCACCACAATAAGTGCACGAACTGTCATAGCTCGATATTCATACTAATCTGGATGGTCAAGTCAAAGGGGTTGTCATGCATAATGTGTTTGTTTGAATTGTTGTTCTATGAGTTCTTTTGTGAATGTTAACTTGTGTTAATATATCATTAATTGTTGAAATCTAGTTTACCCTTGTTTTTTGTGTTGTCTATCTTTGTGTATGTTTTCTCTTTGTGATGATCGCCTTAATGGTGTGAGCTTAGAGATACAGTCTTTTCAGTTGTTTCAGCGTGAGGTTGAGAATGAAGCAACATTATAGATAGTTTCTTTTGTTCTCCAGGTGAAGAATTTTCTTCATTACAAATATGTAGTTCTTGCTCTATCATCAATTATGTAATGTTTATTTTAGTAGTTGTATACCGTTTTAAAAAAAATTACAAAATTTGAAAAAAAAAAACAAGAAAATCTAATAAAAAAAACTATAATAATAAATTTAAAAAAAATATTCGAAAGATATAAATTAAGAAAACAAAACAAAAAAATTAAAAAAAAAATATAGTTTGGGTTTCAAAAATCTTAAATCACTTAAATGGATTTCGGACAAACTTAACAAATTTAAAAAACTGTTAAAATTTGAATCGATTTTCAACGGTCGATGAATTCTTAATTTGCTTTCAAAATCTGGATATTGCTTCGGAGAATTTTCAAACTCGTGTTCCAGATTGATCAACCCATTTCAAACATATATACTACTTTGGCAATGTATGACAGCGAGGACAAAACCAGAAAGAAAAAAAAAAGCAAGGAAAGACAAAAAAACGTGAAAATGAGAAGAAAAACAAGAGACATGTGTTCGTATGAGGGGAAAATACTGTTAAAGGGAGAGTGTGAGGAATGATTTGTAGGATGGAGGGTGTTTGTTTTAGCTGATATGCGAGGAAGAGATTGCGCTGATTTGCGGGATATGCCACTTTTTACCATCTCGCTATATTGCAGAGATTTGAAATGATTTTATGTGAAATGTCATCTCTGCCCTCAATTATTTCCAAAATTCTGCTGCAAGGTTCTTCTCTCATGGGCTTGTGTTGCCACGTAGCTATAGGTGATTCCCAAGTCAATGCCTATTATGGCTTTGTCTTTTCTGGTTGCCAGGAAAAAGAAGAGCTTATTTACTAAATTATAATTTTTGTATATTTTCAAAATTAATTTTGATAATTAATGTTAAATTTTTATTTTTATAAACATTTTTATAATTAAATATAATATTTTATATTACTTTAATATCTAGGGACATTTTGGTAATCTTTAATTTTTATCAATTAAACAATTTTTTTAAAACTGTCACATCAATCAAATCTTACACTAATTCTCACAAACTTTACTCTCAAATCTACTCTCAATTACCCACAAATCCATTCAAAAAAACAACAAAAAAATTACCTTCAAATCCACTCAAATCCATTCAAATCATCTCCTCCAAATCATCTCCCTTAAATCTATCCAAAAGAACACACCCTTAAGGAAGAAAACACCGACTTAGGATTGAAGAAGGGGGTAAAACGACTAAGACAACCCACCTTCAAAGTTAGAGAAAGAGGTAAAATAAAAAAATAATGAAACCTGTTTTAACTTAACGTTATATTTGTGATCTTAAAAAGTTGGAGGTAGAGGAAGAAGTCATAGAGGTGCAATAAGAAGTCAGAGAGGTGCAGGAGAACCATTATGCAGAAAAAAAAAAAAAAAAGTTCTACACACCAATGATTTCATGCTTACAAAGTTACGTGGAACACCTTAGGCGAAAGGGAAGTATCGACTTATAGGAATTTAAAGATAAAGTAAATAAAAAATGGGATGGTTTAAGTTAATGGGATATGAGTAAATATTTTATTTGTATATTGATTTTAATAAATTAATGAATATTAGTGAGTTATTTTTATTATAATTTCAAAATTCTCAATTGGTGTACTCTCTAAAATATATTTTTTTGTAATAAAAAGTTCGTTAAAAATAAATAAATTATCTCATAAAATATTAATTATTTCATTTTTCAATAATATTTATTAAAATAAAAAAACCCTAATAAATAAAATTGTGTTTATATTGATTATAAAAATAAATTTGTAATTTACTCAATAATGATTATAAATCCATCACTTTCTCCTTTTCTCCACTTCATTGTCTCATTCAAAATTTTCCAATAGCTAATCACAATTCTCCTCAATTAGATAGCTTCTCACAAATCAATCTCCAAAAGTCTTCATAAAATAATAATTACTTCTACCAAATAAAATTAAAGATTTGTCATATTTGAAGAATTCGGGGAGAAGATGAAAACTGGAAATAGAACAAAAATATAATCACTTTTATCGAGTTTAATTGATGAAAAATATAAGAAAATTAAAAAGTAAATTGATTTTATTAGTATTTTATACTATTATCTTCATCTCATTCTTCTTCTTATTTTTTTTCTTTGTTATTTTTAATTAAATTTATTTAACTTTTATTTTATTTTTTATCTCTTTATATTAATTGTTTTTGTTTTACCTATCCTTTCTCACTTTTACTGTTCAAACAGAGTATAAACGTGTTTTGTGCCGTTGATATTATTGTCTCTTTTTTGTTTACTTTTTTCTTTTTTTATTGGTTTGTTTGTTTTTTCTTATATCATATTCATTCTTTTTCCTTTTGTCCTTTCCACCCACTTTCTCTATTTCTCTCTCTTATTTATTGCCCATTTCCTCTTTTATTTTTCTGTCTAATAAGTCTTCTCTTTTCCATTTTTTTTAATATACTTTTTTTTTTCAGGTTTTCAGACAAACTTTACTTTTAATCAATCTTCGCGTGAAATTTCAGTTTTTCTTAACAAAGATGTCATAATGAACCGTTAAAAATTATATCAAATTAAAAGATAATTTATCTAAACTGATTAACTAAACTTATAATTAGTCAAAATAAATTATATTAAATTACTTTTTTTTCAAATTACTGAAAAAAATTAATGTAACATCTAAAGAATATAGAATAAACTATTTAAAGAGTTATCATATATATGATAAAATAATATAGTCAACTATAATATAAAGTATTATACTTTATAGTTAGTCAAAATAACTATAAAATTTAAAACTATGCGTCATAAGATTTCTATCTAATATGGAAAATAAGAACTGGGAGAAGTTGACTACTTATTCTTCATCAGCTAACGTTGGAGTAATGAAGGAATTTTACATGTGATGACTCTTTATATAGTTTATACTATATTCTTTAGATGTTACATTAATTCTTTCAGTAGTTCGAAAAAAAAGTAATTTAATATAGTTTATTTGGATTAATTATGAGTTCACTTAATTCAGTTTAGATAAATTATCTTTTAATTCGGTATAATTTTTAACGATTCATTTTGGTACCCTTTGTTTTGTCTATAGAGAAACAGAAATTTCCACGAAGATTGATTGAGAGTAAAGTTTGTGTAAAAACCTGAAGAAGAAAGTATATTCAAAAAAGAAGATGGAAAAGAGAAGACTTATTAGACAGGAATTGGGAGAAGTTGACTACTTATCCTTCATCAGCTAACATTGCAATGGTGAAGGAATTTTACACAAATGCAAAGTCTTTGGGCAACCCTCCATTAGAAGAGTATACTAGCTATGTGTTAAGCCTCTGGCAAGTGTACCAGATCGTTATCAAGTAATATAAACGATAAGATCGAGTATCGTTCTCCCAAAGGACTCAGTGGCCTAGACGTTCGTGTGATTTGATTGCATAAGACTTAAGAAAAGAATAAATTGTAGTGTTGATGCAAAAACCGAATTTAAACATGCAGATGCAAAGTGTGATCAATTGGCAAAGAAAATATATGAATGAATGGAGTTGTTGGGGTTTACAATTTCATCCTTATCCACCCTCTTATATCTATTTTTCTTATTAAATTCGCTTTATTATCAATGTCATGCAACTTTCTAATCTACCCTAAACCTGATTCCTCAGCGAAGAGAGCCTATTACCAATTACTAGTTTACCATTCCTAGTGTCCCTAGTAATTTCCAATGCATTAAGTGTAGAAGCTTAAAGTAATTGATCGTCCTACACCTATTCCTAGGCAGTATTTCATAATCAAGAGAATTCCTATCAGTTAGAGACTTCCCCTTACGTTCCCGTATCGATAAAATCAAATATCATTACATCGAATGAGTTAAACAATGTAAGCATTAACCTTAGATAAGAAAACCAACAATTGATAATAAAAGCATGTGAATATAACAAGAATTTCAATATAAGAGAGTTTCAAAAGGATTACATTGTTTCCCAACAACAATGGATTTAGTTCACCATAGACATGGTGAAACTAGATGAATTTAATGGAAAGAAGGAAAAGGTAAACCCTAGATTTGGTAATTTGGAGATCCCACATCTAAAATCCTCCTCCAAGGGGTGAAAAGAGTGTTTCTGTGTCCTTTCTGCGAAAAGATACAAACCCTAGAATGTCTAGGTCTTTAAATAGGACATAAAAATAATAGAAAACAGGTCCAAGCCTAAACAAATCATAAAAATCGCACAAAATATATCAAATCACGTTCTGGTTGACTTTTTCTAGATCACTCTGGTTGACTAGTTGACTTTTCTGGTTGACTAGTTGATTTTTCTGGTTGACTGGTTGACTTTTCTGCATTCTGTTTGACTTTTCTGCACTGCAACCCCTTGATAATTCAACCATTCTTTCAATTCATTCCAAAAACCTATAAAATCAGGGGAATTTAATGATAAAATCATAAAACATATCCTCAATTATCTTATTCATAAAACTAAAGCAAAATCATGATTCCAAGCAAGTTTCTAAGTCAACAAGGGTGCATTTGATATCAAAATTAAGCATAAAAATAACGATTTTTGAACCGTTATCACAACCCCAAACTTGAAATTTTGCTTGTCCTCAAGCAAACAAGATAAAACTTAGTCTTCCACTAATCAACACAATGGTTCAACTCTTTCCAAAACTTTTTCTTTTAAAAAAAGTAATTACTCAAATCAGCCCATCAATAAAATTTAGTCAAGATGGGCACATGCTTTGATTCAAATTACTCATCATAGTGTCCACACAATCACATAATCTTCCAACAGATGTGATAACGGTCTAAAAACAGTTATTTTTATACTTAAAGTTGATATCAAAACACACCCTTTATGACTTAGAATGAGCTTAGAATCAAGTAAAACACTTAGTTGAGTCATACGAGATTCAAAAGTTGTTTTTAGAGATATTATTCTTGTTTTTGCATTGTTTTGTAGGGTTTTAATGAGAATTGAAGATAGAAGTGAAGTAGGGAGGACTTAGACTCAAGAAAGGAGGAGAAAAAGGAAGAAAAGAAGAGTCAAGTTCACCATTCAGAGCCAATTTTAACGCTGAGCGCTAGTTTTGTGGGTGAAGCCACTGTCTCTCGCTTGAGCAGCACCGCTGAGCGGTCTGCGATTAGGAGGGCCACCACTGAGCGGAAGACTGGACCGCTGAGTGACCAACGATTTGGAGGCAAATCGCTGAGCGGCCAAATTGAGCTCTGAGCGCCTAAATGATGGGCCTGAGCCAAAATTCTGTTACTTTTCTGTGTTGTAACTGGTCCCGATGCAACCTTCAGAGTAATCTTTTGGCAAGCAGAGTTGTCCAGAGCACTTCTACACTCTTTGGAAGCGGTTTGTTGGATGCTTAGGCTCCAATATATCAAATCTAGGGTTTACTCTTTCATCTTTTCCATTATTTCCATCTAGTTTCACCATGTCTATGGTGAACTAAACCCTTTGTTGTTAAGGAACAATGTAATCTTTTGAAACTCTCTTATATTGAAATTCTTATTTTATTCACATGCTTATAATATCAATTGTTGGGTTTCTTATCTATGACTAATGCTCTTATCGTTTAACTCATTTGATATGAAGATATTTGCCTTTGTCGATACAGAGACATACGGGGAAGTCATGAACTGATAGGAATTCCCTTGATTAAGCAATACTGCCTAGAGATAGGGGTAGGACGATCAATTTTTTTTGCTTCTATGATATATTGCATTGCTAATTACTCAGGAAGACTAGAGATAATAAACTAGTAGTTAGTGTTGAAATTGTTGACAACACATTGCTTAATAACAACACATATGTTCCAGTACTACATGTTCAGTTGATATGCTATATTGTTTTGAACATTGTCTCTATTGAACATGTTTTGTTACTTTGCATGGTTGTTCCTATGATTGACTATGTGTAATATATTTGGAACATGCCTGTGTTGAAATGTATGTTAAATTGATTTTTGATTACTTTTACACATTTCCAAAGAAAAGCTCACAAGTACTTTTATGAACTTATATTTGTTGTAACAAAGGTTCAGTTCAGTCGACTACACTGGTAATGAAGTCGATTAAGCTAAAATCTTTGTACAGATTTTGTACACGTGTACTTGATGAGATTTTGAGATAAAAAAAAATTTAAAGCGTTTTTTCATGAGTCAGTCGACAGTGTGGACTACTCATTCAACTGTATTGCTGTTGTATTTGGAATTCTGTTTTGCCTACTTGCTCTAACGGCTATATTTTCAAAAGTTAGTTAAGATTAACTAACTGGGTCAACTGTCATAAATGTGTGTTAATTCTGTTGACTGAGGAGCCTTGTGTTGACTGTCTGTTATAACTGATTTAATACAGTCAACTCTATTAGTAGGTCATTCAACTGAGGCTGACATGAAAACTATAAATAGAAACAGAACACGACATGAAATTAACATTTCTAACTAATCTTTGAAGGAAGTCCATAGTTAAAATTAAGGTTTTGTATGTTTAGTTATTTTTCATATGGAATTGTGTAAGGCCACACATATGTAGGCAGATGCAACATATGATTATGCAACACTATTACAATCATATGACATCACATATCATACATTATAACTATTTTCGACCCTAAACTGATTTACCTATTTATTTGCAAATAGACTGGAGGTAGGGTACTAGACTTTCAAAATGTGCCTCAAAGCCATAATATAGTTCAAAGTTACAAAAAAGAAAAAGAAAGAAAGACTCAAAAAGAAAACTTTCTTGCTCAACGAGGACTCTCGTCCATCCACTACTACAACAAGCTTATCCCTCAAACTAACTCGTTCAACACCCATATATCGCTCTACGAATACAAAATCAGTGGGTTCTGCTTGCTCAACGCTTATGTTCGCTCAACTAGATATGGTTCTACTCGCTCAGCGCCTATACTCGTTCAATGAGACTGTAGAATTACAATTTTGCAGAATCTGAACCTACCAACCATAAATTTTCTAACTCCCACACCTCTACATGCACCTACACTTCTTATTTGCTATTTCAGACCTTAACTGAATTCATTAAAGTGTTTATGACTCAACTTAAACTCTACAAGTCTTGTCCTTCTATGAATTTCTAACTCATTCAAACTAAAACACCCCTTTCAAAACCTGTCATTCAATTATGCTCATTCCTCGTCACAATTTGATAAACTTAACCTCTAAACAAGTCCTAAATAGCCTAAAAACTAACTTTAAACCTCAAAATTGTCAATCCATCCCTTATCTCAAAACTTGACCTATCAAAACTCTTTATTTAACACAAAATAGGCTTATAATTGAACTCAATTCCTACTTCTTTATTCAATATTGTCTTTTTGTTTATCTAAACCTATACAAGTTTCAAATGACCATAATATAGCTCCCAAATCTCAGTTATTATCCCAAAATCTCTCCTCTAGAAACTCACCTACAAAAACCTCAATTTAGACAAAAAACCAACCTAACAACATTCGCTTTCAACTTTATAAACAATTTATACTACACATAACTTGAAGACAACAACAACACATGTTCAAGAAAACATCATATCACAATCATACACCAGAATATTCATCAACAAACAATTATTCTCTCATCAAAATACAACTTTAGTCAAATTGTAATAGATTCAATCAAACATACATCTCACACTTTATCAAACATGATTGCATACTTCTTAACAAGAAATTAAAGTAAACATTATTAGTTTTCTTTACCTGACACAAGACTAAACCACTCTAAAATGCCTAAAACAGTTCTAATGTTTTCCTATTTGCTCCTACGAACCAAAAAAACACAATCAGGTTCACCGTTATGACCATTGTTCAGCATAGATTCTAATAGATGACTCAAACTTAACATGCAAAACAAAAAAGACTAACAAACAAGGAAAAACGAAACCAACTAAAAAATGAGCACAAAGCCAACTTACTCCGTTGAAAAACCAATTGGTAAGATTTAAAGATCTCGTCGCTGTGAACATTTAGACGATCTCATATCTTCAAACAGATGAACATAAAAGAACTCCTAAAGAAGAGTTAGATAATTTTAGAAAAGTGATTTCTAAAAAAATAATGTGTTTTAAAATAATAAAACTCGTTTATAATGAAACTATTTATATTATATTAAAATATTTTAAAATAATCGAATTTCAATATTTTTAAACTAATACCACTCCTAAAATACCAATTTTTAGGTTTTACATTTAATAATAATATTTAAAATATTGAAGATTTTTTTTTAAATATTAAATTTAAAATATTGATTTATATTATTATGTAGTAAAGATAATTTGATTAATTTATACACATTTTTAGTAATTTTTTTAATAACTAACATAAAATCAGTTAAAATCCATTATAATTAATGTTAGTATAATGCTTAAAGAAATATTAGTTATCATTTTTATTATCGTTAATTGTACATTTTAACATTTTTAATAATATGAAAAATTTCAAATTAAATATCAATAATCATTAATTAAAATTTTTTATATTATAAATATTTTGATTCATTTTATATTTACATAATTTATAATATATTAATTATTATTATTATATTATTTTTTAAGATTAATTATAAATTTAAAATATTTGAAATAATAAAAATAATTTGTAATAATATTAAACTTTTAGCATGTTTTTTTAATTATGAAAAGTATATTACAAGTAATTTATTCTAGTATTTAAATATCAGTATAGTATAAATCAGTCAAATATAGTTCATGATAGAATTTTCATTTCTATAATATTTAACTAAGTTCACTAAGTATATAGAAAAAGAAAACTCTGCACAAAAATCGATTTAGGAGAACTGGATTTTCGGAAGAGTCGATTACGAGAAGGGAAACATGAAAAAAAAAAAAAAAACGTAAATTTTATTGTGTAGAAATAGTTTGACAATAAGACAGCTTTATATTAGCAAACAGGCAACGAAATCAGATATAGTATGAATTTTACATGAAATGGAAAGAACAAAATCTTATTGATGGATAAGTTGTTCAAACGATTATCTCTAAATCAATCTATGCTGAGGCAGTGAGGTTTTCATAGCGGGCTTTGAAGAAGGCAAACAATGGTTCTCTTGGAGGAAGAACTTCCTTCACAACAGAGTGATTCATCAACTCTTGGCTCCATTTATAGAGATTAGGAAATTTCTCACTGGTGAATAACTGCAACCCTGCTATTTCCTGAATAATTGGAATCCAAAACGCTATGAACACACCACCAATATCCACCAACCCAATCTCCTCTCCTCCAAAAAACTTCTTCTTCCCCTTTATCTCATCCTCAAGAAACTTCAGACCCTCCAATGCCTCTTGCACATTCTTCTCCCTCTCTTTCTCATCGACACTGAAAACAGATTTCCATGCAGCACCCACAACCTAGTCATTTCATCAAATAGTTGGCACAGAGATTAGTTTCACTCACTTACAAACAAAATAAACATGGTTCAAAAAATAAAAAATCACCAAAACGTCATCACAATTTTACCTTTCAGATCTTTAACTTAAAAAGGAAAATATGGGTTACCTTGTCATCAATGAATTTGGCCCAGAAACGAGCCAAGGCTCTCTGGTAAGGATCNGAAGGCAAGATGGGGTTGTTGTTCCATGTCTCATCGATGTATTCAACAATCACAAGGGACTCTGCAAGGGGTTTCTCGCCGTGAACAAGGACTGGAACCTTCTTGTGAACTGGGTTGTATTTCAGAAGCAATTCACTCTTGTTGCCCAAATTTTCTTCCAAAAATTTGTATTCAACGCCCTTGAATTTGAGAGCAATGTGCACCCTACACACAAAAGGGCTTCCCACAACTCCCAAAAGCTTCACCTCTTCCTGATTCGTAGCCATTGTTTGTAGCACCTCTAACCTTCACTCAATTCAATATATATAGAGAGCTTGTTATTTGTTTGCTTGTCTGTGATCTGTAATTCCTGAGCTCTTTTCCTTTTATAGAGCCAGCCAGAACTATTCAGCGCAAACCTAATCGTAACGTGATTCACTCACAAATTGAGAATTTGCATTGAATGCAGATGGAGCCGAAGAAATTGATCGGTGCTGCATGTGAAAGCATGAACATTGAACATGAGAAGGATCTAGAAACAAACTTTCACATCATCAAGATTCTTATTGCCCAATGTCAAAATAAACACCAAAGAGATTACGTAAGCCCGGTATGCCAGAAAATTCAAGTGTAGTCCACTTCCTACGCGTATACATAAATTTCTTTATCGAATGATTAATTCAATGTTATATATTTTATTTTAACGTTAATCAATTTAGTGATTAATTGAATGCTATAAATAATAATCATTAAACATTTCATGAAAACAAATAAATTTAAATATAATTACAACTTAATATTTTGTAACATACCTCTTCTATTTCTTTATGATAGTCGCGTATCGATTTTCTTAGCAAAATAAATAAAATCACCCAATTTCTCTATTTTTGTAATTTAATTTTAGTAAGTTAATTGATATATTTAGTCTAAATTTTTAAATTCAAATCTACATGTATGTGTTATTATTATTATTTATATATATATATATATATATATATATATATATATATATATTATTTTTCTTTCTCTGAATTAATTATATTAATAATATAGTTAAAACATACGTTATTTTAAAATATGAAAAATAATGGATAAAATGGAACGATTTTTTGTTACAAGAATATTAAAAAAAAAATGGAAAAAACATGACATAGAATAAGTCTTTAAAATTGGACATGTATTAATATTAAATTGACACTTTCTACTCTTAAATGTGTGTGTTTAATCTCACTTCGCGTTTCAAATTATTCAGTAATAAATAATCTTTCAAATTAAAAATTCTTGGATTGCATGTTATTTTAAGTTTTTTGCTTTTCTTTAGAGAAAAAAATATGTTCTTTAATTTGTTTCCGAAATTATATTTCATCTCGCTTCGCCCTATAAAGAAAAAGGAAGTTTAGAAAAGAATCTGGATGAAGAAAAATATGCTCTTAGAAATATATTGACGCTTTTTCCTATTTTGGTACCATTTATTTATATCGTTAACTTACTCTTGAAATCTAGACATGTGTTATCTGAATACATAATGCGATCAAAAATACGATCATAAAATATATTTCCTTCCTTTTCCTATTAAAATACAATTTTATTAGTTGAAATTTATTATAAATTACAGATTTTTTTTTATCAATTTTAACTTTTATTTATTAAGTGAACTTTAACAGAGGTAATGAACGTGTTCAAAACATGTACTGAAATATTATTGCGTTGTTTAACATTAGCGTAGTAATCAATTGTCATTATTTAAGAAAAAAAATGACAAATTAAACGTGTAATTATTATTTAATTGAATATTTAAGAAGAGAAAAATAAAAGAAAAACGATTAATGAATTTGGTCAATCTTCTACGTTAGGTGAATAATTTGCTAAATTTCAACTTTTGCACTAAATTTCCTTACTTTTCACACACGAAACCACCGATTGGAGGAGAAAAAACTGCAAGTGTGAATTCAAAACACGGCATCAAAATCTCATACGTTTATGATACTTTTTGTTTTCCTAATTTACTAGTTGGGTCAGATAGTAATCACACTTGAATTGCTGGTGTGACAAATGTGTGGTTGTGGTTGAAGCAGCAATGTCAACATGTTGACCAAACTTCACAAGTTATTATGGAGTTTTGGAGGAATAAGCTATGAAAACAAAACTTATTATGAACTTTGGGCCTCTACTACTGTATATTAGTAACCATGGCCTTTCCGATATCGAATGGACCTAACAGAACTTTGGGCCTGCAGGGGCCAACAACCGAAACATTTACAAAATACAATATATTCGTTCCAGTGACATATTCTATCAATATAACGTTGATTAGTGTTTATTTCTTTAGCAAGTTTTCATTTATTTTATCCACAACTTTTAATTTTAATTTTTATCTGCTTTCTGATTCCGTGTAGCACAAGTGGCTGAATTTTTCATCATTATCATCATCAATTTCTTTAGATTAGGTTGTGACTTACATTTTGGTGAATATCTTGAATCTTCATCATAACATGTTCTATTCTTTAATGAATCATACATGTAACAAAGATAAATTTCAGATTTTGTGTGAAATGTATGAGAGTTTGGTCCATAACTTTTTTCTTTCATATTCAAATTTCAAATTTCAAAAGATAGAAATAGTCATTTCGTCTTTAATTGTTCGTGCCTTTTCACACAATTGAGCGTATGCATATTTAATAGAGAACAAAAGCAAACTATTGGGCAGAAGAAGCAAGAAATGAAAACGAAATCTTGTTCCTTTTATTCAAAACTTGAACTGAAGTGGGTTCAAATCAAAAGAAGGAATAATCTAAATATATGATGACTTTGGGAACTTGTAAATAAAAGAAGGAAAATGAACAAAAGGGAAAAGGAAGAAAGTAAATAAGGGGTAGCTTTAATGCTATCTCAAAATTCTTGAGGCTTAAGTTTTGTTGTTCCCTCTCTAAGGTTTTCAAACGTTTGGTAGTTGGTAGCCGTTGGTGGGATCTCTTTCCCTTTTTCCTTTGCAAATTCTGTTGGAACAACCAGCATCATGAGAAAATCAGAAAACTATGTATCTTAGTTTTGATACTAGGAAAAAGCCTTGAAAGGAAAGTAAGAAAATATGTAATTGAATGACATTATTATCATAATCATGATTTGAAGTGTTTTGATTTGATTAGATTAGATCTCAACCACAAACTCACTTAATAAACTTATGTCCTTTTCACTTGGATTTGTAAACCATTTTTCTTAGTTCAGTTTGTGTTGTGCCCTTTTGTGTGTTGCATGATTAGACTGTTTTTTCTTTTAATATTCTTTAGAAGCACACCAAAGTATTGGTCACAAGCCAAACATTTTCTTATGTTTGCAAATTACAATTATGTCAATTTCACAATCCAAATATATAATAGGGGTCATTTGTGCCGTAACGTGAATGACATAAAAACAAAATATTTCCACCCAAGAGAAAAATCATGGAGATAAAGGGTGAAAAATACAAAATAATAGCATAGCTATATCTTGAATTACCAAGCTACCCCAGCAGCCCTAAACCCTAATTAAGCTTTTTTACCAATGTACCCTCTTAGGAATTTGATATATTTCTTTTGGAACCCCAAAATTATTGGAGACATTTCTTTTTAAGGGTGTATCACTTTTGTCAAATGACTTTCTAATCCTTCCAATTAGGAGCCAAACAATTTTAAATTCTTCTCATTTTTTATTTTTAACTGTGCTCGAAGGGAATCCAATTTTCTTGCTTGTTCACATTTAATTGAACACCCCTTTTATTACCGAAACCAGTGTCCAAAAGTATGATTTCAGGACAGCCTTTAATGAAGGAAGTGGATGTTGGAGCGTAGGCATTGCAAAGTGAAGACATTACCCTAATCTGCAATAGTAGTTACTAATTTTAAAATGAGGATGACTAATTAACTTGTTTAATTAATGTTTTAGGTTTTTTAAGGGGTAATTAATGAGTTAGTCAAGAGTTATGAACGATGATGAATCACAAATTTGGTCATCATAGCCAGATCCGTGGCTTACACGATTTCCCATGACATTTTTTTATTATATTTTTCAAAACATTGACATTAATTAATACCCTTTTGATTTTGTATTCTTACTTTAAGCAAAAGCTTAAAAAACATGGACCAGTAAAACTTAAACTCAAGATCGTTTGGAATAGTTATATGTAAGTTAATTTGCAGGGATGAATTTGTTTGCAGAGATAATGCATTTAACGGATTCCCTTAATCACTGTGAAATTAATTTCTTTTTACTTATGTCATTATATATTATTTGTCAGATAGCTGTAAGGTGTATGTTGAAGCTAGAATCCTGTCACATCAGTAGAGAGATGCAGAGGAATATTACAGTTGGGTAACTTGTCTTAATGGCGCATGCAGGATGAACTATAGTGGTACAAGTGCATTACTCAAAATTTTCATATTTGAAATGAAAGTTTTAACCTATAAATAATACCATTTTTTGTACTTTTTTTTTACATTCTACAGAAAATCTATGAAATGAGGTGAACACGGATTTTTGTCTCTTATCTCAAACATCATGTGTTTGGGACAAAACCATAGTAATGATGCCTAGGTTCACCCTTGACATATAAGTAAGCAATCAAAGGTAGCCCACAATTTGTGCACATACTCTTTCTCTCCCTTCTCCTCACTACCAGACACGAGACATGGTTTCAAGTTAACAACTTATGGATAGTACTATCACCCAACAAGAAGTGAGAGAACAAAAACAGACCCAACAACAGCACCAGTACCAGAAGCATTGTGCCCCATTGGTGAGGCTCAGAAGGTCCACTAATCCTAACCCGTTTTCCATTCTGGTCTTCTGGGTGTCTAAATCTCTTAGAAGTTTGTGTTTCAGAGTTCAACTATCACAAGGGTTTTGCTTGAGGAGGATTCAGTACCATGGCGTGGTGATTAACAACTCTGTCCTCTATGCTTCTTCTTCTTCTTCATCTGCTTTTGTTGAAGGGAAAATTGCTGCAATGGAGGGTTTGAGTTTGGTTGAGGAGAGTGAGGTTGTTGAAGAAAGTAAAGGAACTGAAAATGGTGGTAAGAGAGGAACTTTTGCTGATTTGATTGAAGAAAAGGGTCGTGAGAGCAGTTTCAGCTCAGATTTTCTGTCATCCGAGACCACTCATGAGGAGCACAGTAGGAGTAGCACTGAGGACTCGTCTTCACCACCTTCGGTGGGGTGGACTGTTCAGGAAATTGCTGCATCAGATTGTGCCAGTCCTCATGACAGTGAAGATGGAGAGAAGAAGAACTCCGTTTTGGAGAGCAAGGAGTTTAAGAAACAAGTTTCAGCCTTACCAGGTATTCAATTTATGCACAAAGTCTCCTTGTTTCTATAAAATGTATTTTTGGTCTATGGAGATTTGGTTAAAATTTATTTTAATTTCTATGTTTTAAAACCAATAGTTTTGTTCTTCTTATTTTTGAAACCTGATAGACTGTTTTCGGTACATTTCAAAAAATACAAGAACAGAAACTATCATTTGTTGAAATGTTGAGGCTAAAATCAAATTTGAGCATATTCTGAGAGACCTAAAGTACATTTTGTCCTATGAATATCTATGATTTCACTGTGATGAGTTCTATACTTGATTATTTGATTTTGATTCTCACTTGTAGAGATTGAGATGATGAAGGAAAGGTTTGCAAAACTGTTGCTTGGAGAAGATATGTCAGGTTGTGGAAATGGGGTCCCTACAGCCTTGGCCATCTCAAATGCCATAACCAATCTCTGTGGTAAGCAAATGCACATCTGAAGTAAATTATTACTGCCTTTTCATTTGGTTTTTATTTAGTATTAATTGGGGAAAGTTGGTTATGGTGGTTTTATTGATTGATATTCCTGCATTGATTGTGATGGCTCGTTGAATATGTAGCTACACTCTTTGGGCAACTTTGGAGATTAGAACCCCTGCGTTCAGAGAAGAAAGCGATGTGGCGAAGAGAGATAGAGTGGTTTCTTTCTGTCAGTGATCATATAGTCGAATTCACACCTAATTGGCAGACATTTCCAGATGGAACCAAGCTTGAGGTACAACTAAACAAATAGCTTTATTTTTTGCACTCAGTTGCTTTGTTCAGTCTAGTTTTAGTTTATTTCTTCTTAACATGTATTTTAGTTCATTTTGCATCTCAAACGAAGGGTTGTGCTATAAAATTTTACTTGGTTGATTCATATTCTATAAGCAGGTATTTGGATTTAATTTAGTTTTAATCCTTTATTTGACTATGAATTTCGTTCACCAATCAAAGTGAAGGGTTTTTGTGTGATGGGACAGAGCAATATGATTTTTTTTCCCGTTCTTTGTCTGCTTTATCTTTGGTTGGCATTGCTTCATAATAGAGGGGCAGATAAATATGATACCTAACAATGTTTATGAAATGTGAATCAGGTCATGACTTGTAGACCGCGCTCAGATCTTTATGTCAATCTACCTGCTCTGCGCAAACTAGACAATATGCTTCTTGTAAGTTTTACTGCATTGAATAATGCACATCACTAGTTCAGTTTCAAGAAATAGTCCATTCTAAATTTGGTATTTTCACAGGAAATTCTAGATAGTTTTGTGAATACAGAGTTCTGGTATGTAGACCAGGGGGTTCTAGCTCCGGATGCCGATGGTCCATCATCATTCCGACAAGCACTTAAGCGGCAGGAGGAGAAATGGTGGCTTCCTGTACCACGAGTCCCTCCCTGCGGTCTCCATGAAAACTCAAGGAAGCAGTTGCAGCACAAACGTGATTGCACAAACCAAATATTAAAGGCTGCAATGGCCATTAACAGCACCACTATAGCAGAAATGGACATTCCTGAGTCCTATTTGGAATCTCTTCCAAAGGTATTGATGATATATGAATGATAATGATCTCTATCTATTCAAAATTTTCAAACGAAAGAAAATGACATAATGGTCAAATTGCTAATCCAACTCTCTTGCAGACTGCTAGACTAAGCTTGGGGGATGTTATACATCGTTATATAACATCAGATCATTTTTCTCCTGAGTGCTTGCTAGCTTGCCTTGATTTATCTTCTGAGCATCAAGCTATAGAGATTGCAAACCGAGCCGAGGCTTCAATGTACATTTGGCGCAAGAAGACCAACTCCAAGCCTGCCATCAGTGCCAGGTCCAGTTCAAGATCATCATGGGAAATGGTCAAGGATCTGATGGTTGATGCAGACAAGAGGGATTTGTTTGCAGAGAGAGCCGAAAGCCTCTTGCTTTCCTTGAAGCAGCGGTTTCCTGGTCTGCCTCAAACAACCTTGGATACAAGCAAAATCCAGTACAACAAGGTTTACATTCATTATTTTTCTATGCATGAACAGTAAAGTCCTTAATCTTTGTTTCTTGAATGTCTTGTCCATTATCTGAATTCTTCAAATTTGTTTATGTGTAGGATGTTGGAAAAGCCATTTTGGAGAGCTACTCTAGAGTACTGGAGAGTTTGGCATTCAACCTGGTAGCACGGATTGATGATGTGCTCTATGTGGACGACTTGACCAAACATTCAGATAAAATCTCTTCGCTCTCAAAAGTTGGTGTAGTAACTCACAAGCAGAGAATATCAGTTCCATACTCAGTGCCTGTACCTAGCACACCCTACAAATCGGCTATAGGCACACCAGCTCTTTCTCCATCACATATCAGTCCTTCCAAGGGAGGGAAGTCTCCACTCAACAATGACAACAATCTCCATCAAAGAGGGGCAGGTGTGAAGAAATCTTTGACTGATTTTCTTAGCATTGATCCAAAAGGGAGGGACAGTGGCAGTTCAACTGGGAAACAAGTTTCAGAATCAAATAGAGTTGATGAAGAAGTATCAACATGTGAAACAGATGTGGAGTCCAGTGATTGCACAGAAGGTGGTGCCAGCCCAAGTATCCTGGACAGGAAATGGCATGTGTGAGGCTATTGATCTTTCATAGCTGAAGCTTTTTTCAACCGCTCTTTTGTTTTTTTTTTTTTCTCAACTCTGTATCATTTGTATGTATATGAAACATGTAGAAGGATTCAACACAGTAAAGAGTGGGTAGAGTTTTTGTTATTTACTTCTGGCAGCGATGTGGTGCCACAAAGTGGTATATTTTATGTGCATTTTCCCACTAAACCACTCTGAAGGGTATAAAAGAGAATAAAAGATACGGGGACACACAGGGCTAGCTTGTAACAAAAGAGATAAAAGGGGCATTCCGAGAATTGAACTCGGGACCTCTCGCACCCTAAGCGAGAATCATACCACTAGACCAAATGCCCTTTGATGGGAACCTATTTTCATTTTAATATCAATTTTAAGATTGATTTCGAATGTGAAAATTTCTTAGATTAAGTTCTAATCACAAAAGACCTGCCAACATACTTCATACATCTGTATCTGGTACCCAAATACTCCTTTGGAATGTACATACGAAGGATTTTAAAAAAATTACTCAAATTTTAATTGAAATGTATGAGTAATATACAATATATTAAAAAGGTTTAATCATTCAGGAAGTCCTTTTTTTCACATGGAATCTTAATTTTATTCGGTTTTTTAATTGGGTAACAATTTTCTGAAAATTGTAACAATTGGGTCTTGTCTGTTAAATTGGGACCAACGGCGTTAAGTGTGTATTTGACGTGGTTGACTGAGTTAGGAGAACAATTGACGTGGATGATTGAATTTTTTAAATGCGAACAAAAGGAAAGTTTTAAACCAAAATTGGGATTGGGATTATTACTTTATCGAATTAGGGGTTGACAATGGAAGAAGTTTCTTCTGAGTTCTTCTAGGGTTCATCCAAAGTGCAATCCATTTCACAATTTGGGGTATCATTTTGGGGATTTAGGTTTAATCCAAGTTCACCTTGAAGATGCATCCTTGTTTGTCTTTGTCATGCAGTGGGTGGCGGAAGGAAGACAATAATGTGGTCTGGGGTGGTGGTCAAGGAGGATGTAGCAATGGTGGTCCCGTTTTGCTATTGTGGATTGAAATGTGTTGTTAGAACTGCAAGAACAGTTAAGAACAGAGGCAAGCAATTTTGGGGCTGCCCTAAGTTCAAGATAAGGTTTATTCGTGTTTTTTTTGTTGTTCTTATTTTGAGTTCGAGGGTGCCCTGATTGGTGTTTTCTTCTCACAGAATGGTGGTGAAGATGGTGGTTGCAATTATTTCACATGGTGTGCGGATCATGGGATTGTTGAAACAGAAACAAGTGCAAAGTGTGAAGGCAAGTCTGAGTCTTTCTTGAACAGAGAAGCAATGGAAGGTGGATGAAAGATTATAACTGATTTGGACTTGTCAGTGAAGAAATTGGAAAATAGGCTTAACGTGTTCTTAGGGATTGTTTGTGTTCTTTGTGTGGTTAACATTATTGTACTTACATTAGTGTTTTTTCGTTCATAGGAATGTTTTCATTGTACTTATGATGGAATGTACTTAGGATGCAATGAACCAAAGTTATTTTGACCATAAAAGTTTGTATTGTTTGTAACTTTTGGTAAGGAAGTAATTCAAAGTAATGATTGTGGTTGACAACTTCACCATTGCAAAAGACAATTTGAGACGTTTGTACCTTTTAATTCAAATGTAAAATTATCATGTTTTGTTTAAAAAATGTAATCAGAAGGTTGTTATTTCAGTTTTTGTGTGTATAAAAGAGCTTGGAAAAACCAGCTTTTGACCGTTGGACATGATATAACTGTTGAAGTGTGATGCTCCATTTTGTCAAAAAGCACTCCATAAACAATACTTAAATCAAAATTTATGAAATTCTTTAATTAGCCTGCTTTGGTTATCATTTCATTCAATTCAAACTGCCTATTTCTCCTCAGTCGAAATAAAACCACTAGCTATTTACCTCTGATATTGCAGAAAAACCTTTCTTTGTACATATCAGAAAAACAAAACATCAGCCATGTCTGCCAACAAGTTTGCAACCATCAAAATCACCCTTGTTCTAGTCTATTGTTAAGTCCCTGGCAAGTGTACCAGATCGTTATCAAGTAATATAAACGGGTAAGTCCGAGTATCGTTTTCCCAAAGGACTCTTAGGCCTTAACTTTCATGTAACCTAATCTTGTAAGACTTGAGAAAAGACTAATATTGGTGGTTGTATGCAAAGAACAAAAATAAACATGCAATCCAATTGATTCAATTGGTTTTGAGAACTATGGATGAATGATGTTGTTGGGGTTTACAATTTCATCTTATTCACTCTCATATATCTACTCTTCTTTTAATTCACTTGTTTATCTAATTGTCATGCAAACTTTCTTAATTACCCTTAGCCCAATTCCTTGGTGAAAAGAGCCTATTACTAATTACCGGCTTGCTATCCCTAGCCTCCCCTAGTAACTAATAATGCAGTGCGTTATGAAGCAAAAGCAATTGACCGTCCTATCCCTATCCCTAGGCGATAGCACATAATCAAGGAATTTCCCACCAGTTTATGACATTATCGTACGTCATCGATAAAGACAAACAACATTTGTTGAATGAGTTAAACAATAAAAGCATTGAGCACAGATGAGAACCCAACAATTGATAAACAAGTATATGACGAGCATATGAAAATAAATAAGAATTTCAATATATGAGAGTTTTAAAAGATTACATTGTTCCCCAACAACAAAAGGTTTAGTTCACCATTGACATGGTGAAACTAGATGAAAATAATGAAAGAANGGAAAAGAAAACCCTAGATTTGATAATAAGGAGCCTAAACATCCAAGAAATCTCCTCTAAGGTGTGTGGAATAGCTTTGGGCGTTCTCTCCGCCAAAAGAATCCCTATCTAATTCGCACTAGGGCTATATATAAGCCCAAAAAGATAACAGATAGATAACAGAAAGATTTACAGAATCTAACTAAAAAAACAGACAACCGCCCAGGCGCCTAATTTGACCGCTCGACGGTTTGCCTCTAGCCGCTCTGGCCGCTCAGCGGTCAGTTTTACCGCTGAGCGGTTTGCCTCTAATCGCTCTGAGCGCTCAGTGGACCATTCTGGCGCTCAGCGGCTTGTTTGACCCTTCTTTGCATCATTTTTCTTCTTCTTTCATGTGTCTAAGTCCACTTTACTTCACTTCCATGTTTAATTCATCCAAAAACCCTGCAAAACAATGCAAAACAAGCATAATATCTCTAAAACCAACTTTTGACTCTCAAGAGACTCAACTTAAGTGTTTTACTTGATTTAGAGCTCATTCTAAGCCTCAAAGAGTGTGTTTTACTATCAAATTTAAGTATGAAAATAACGGTTTTTAGACCGTTATCATCTATGCCATCCTAGAATGGATTCTGATCATCCTAGAATCGATCACATCATAGAGTCTGGGAAGAGCAAGAGTTTTATGTAGTTGAAATAGTTGAATCAGACAAATATGTTTTTCCTTCTAACACCACTTTCAGAAACACAATGATGCTAAAAGATCAGCATAACATCAAATGCACACCACAGATAAATCGAACCAAATTAAGCATATATGCTTAAATTTAATTAATGTCAAGCAGTATATAAAACTATATCATACAGACCAAAATAACCATAAAACCAGTATTTTCCATCAGTTTTCAACAACAGTAGCTCAATAATAGTGATTGAATGACAAAAGCATAATGTTTTGTAGCCTTAAAATATTACAAAAGTGCATTCCTACTATGTACTAGGGTTGAGGCTGAGACTGATGTGCTATTTCAGAATGTTGAGTGGATGGAGTTGGTTAGGTTGTTGATGTACTAGACACAGTTCCTGGTTGGGTTGTTGATGTACTAGGCACAATTCCTGCTTGGGTTGCTAATGGGCAACGACTTTTGTTATGGCCTTGTTCTCTACATATGCCACATCTTTTCTGCAAGCCATATTTGGTCATTCTTGATTCATCCTTCCTCATTTCCCATTGCTCTAGTCTTCATTTTCTCTTTGGTCTTCCAAGCAATACACTTTTGTGTGGAGGAGACACATCAGGATATGGAGTAATGTTCCACATGTTGGCTCCATTTATGGGATATATAATTGATGAATATGTCTCCTCATATATGGACTTCATGTAGCAAGAGTCAATAAATTGTTCTCTATCAATGTTGAGGAACTTCATTGCAGCCAATGAATGACAGCAGGGGATTCTAGTCATCATCCAAGTTCTGCATGTGCAGGAGGAGTCATCTATGTTGACTACGAACTTATCTCCATTGTTAAACATGTGATGAACTTCAAATAGCTTTTTGTCTGACCAACTGTGTACAAGACAACAATAATTATGAACCACAGTAGTAAATTAAGATAACATATTAGTGATTAATGGAATTTACCTAGGAATCCAATTTTTAGTTAATTGAGATTCTTTTCTAAATCTGGATCATGGGACAAATGGATCCAATAAATGATGATATGCTTGACCTGTTCTTGGCCCATCTTTGCATGAGGTAAAGCCGTATCTCCTCCAACAACGTAATTATGGGTTTACTCCTGGTAGAAACGAGGACACTATTGAAGCCCTCACTCATATTGTTTACTAAGGTGTCACATTTAGCTCTTTTAGTGAACCTTGATCTTGACCAATACCTACAACAAATAATATAATCATTATTAACATTATATGAATAAGGAAATGTGTTATACTTTTGAAGACTAACCTTGGAGGGATGGCAATCAAATGCTTATAAGCATCTTCGTTCACTGCTCTTATGTTTCTCATTTCCATCTCCCAAGTTTGTGGGTGTGTGGCTGTAGCTGCCCTCCACATTAAACGCTTGAGGTTTTTTCCAGGGAATTTCTTCCTGAAGTTAGCATACAAATGCCTTACACAAAACCTTTGCTCAACTCTAGGAAGCAATTCATCTATTGCATGAAGTAGACCCTGCAATACAATATACAAGTAATCAATAAAGCCAACTAATAATTAAGACCCTAAAGTTAAAATGTACAAGTCAAAATTAATGATGACTATTACCTTTTGCTAGTCTGATATGAAGGTAAATGAAGAACAAATTTCAGCCCTTCCAAGGTCATTTACCAATAGTTCCAAGAACCACCTCCATGAATCCTTGTTCTCAACTTCAACAACACAGTATGCAATTGGCAACATCTGTTCATTTCTATCTTGGCCCACAGCTGTTAACAACTCACCATCGTACTTACCTCTCAAAAATGCTCTATCTAAACCAATAATTGGCCTACATGATAGAAAACTATATTTGCAGGCCTTTAAACATACATAGAATCTCTTGAAAAGAACTTCACCCCCTACATCCTCAACCTTTAGTTTCACTATTGACCTTGGAATTTTGTCCAGCAACTTATGGGCATAATCATACAACCTTTTACACTGTTCTTTGAAAGAGCCATCAATTTGCTCTATTGCTATGTTTTTGGCCTTATAGGTCATACACCTTGAAATACTAATGTTCCATTTCCTTTGAATTTTTTCCCTTATATCCACACCCTTAACTGTTGGATTCTCTCTAATAGTTATCTGTATCTTGTTGCTCAACCACTTGGCATCAATTAATTTAAGGTTGAACTCCCTACTACAGGTATGGTTGTCCAGCATAGTTCTCAATTGCCATGTTTTGATTGCCTTCATATAACCACAATATAACCTCCATGGGCCTTTTGCACCCACACACTTGAACCTCATTCTTTGTTTATCATTCTTAACAAACTTAATATTTCTTCCATTATCCAACGCATAACTTTCTATAGCATCTAAAATGTCTTGTTTTTCAGCAAAATATGTCCCAACTTCCCACTTAAAGTCAACCATACTTTTTGGCAAAACAAATGTTGCAAAAGTCCCATAACCCTCTACATCAGTATCATCTTCATGACTTTATGCTCCACTAATTAATTGTTCAGATTCTCACTCATCATCTGACAAACCTCTATCATTCTCACCCTCTACATTAACATCAAAAATGCTGTCAGAACTCACACTGGAACATGGTCCACTATAGTCATTTGACATACTTTGGACTTTGACTTCCACATTTCCCTCTGAATCTGCATGTATATCATCGCCCATATCACTACCAACATTGAAATCAACAAGCCCCTCCAATCACTTACTATTTCCATCACCACTACCACTCTCAAAAGAGGAATTCCAACTTCGAATTTCCACATCTGGTTCAACTTCATTCTGTTCTACACCTTCATCTTCACCATCACCACCAACTTCCTCAACTTGCACTTCTCCATCAACATCACCCATCACTTCCAACACACCACCAACTTGTTCAACTCCATGGACCTCTTCCTCCATAACAGCCTCAACTTCCAGTTGTTCACCCATCTCTTGTTCTTCACCATCAACATCACCCATCTCTTACTATTCACAATCAACATCACCCCTTTCTTCAACTTGTCCTTCATCATTACCAACACATTCCAGTATATGTATGACTTCGTGTTCAGAACAAGGTGTATCACAAACACATGCACCTCATCATTCAGCCTAGCTAAATTAACCATATGCATGGCAGCAGTGTCATCACACAAACACTCTAACTTATCATCCAACACTGAAGCCCCTCCTACAGAGTACCACAGATCTTTAAACCCATGGTATCCCAAAGATTTCAATACACTAACAACCACGAAATAACTCCAAACATCTAGGTCAAACATAAACCTAGATGTCTCTCCCCCTTCATACTTAAACTTCCCATCATTAACTAATTTCCCTCCATGGTGAAACACAACCTCAATATCCTCGTCCATGGCACAAAACACCATATATAAGTATTTATACACCTATAATGTAATCACATGACGACAAAACATGTATTAAAACCATAAGCAAAACGCACTCACACACACACACAGAGAAAAATAACTTTAAACATGGGGGTACCACGGGGACCACAACATCGCAATCAAAACTGGAACACAATACAATGACAGGGACCACCACCCAACATCGCAATAAAAGTAATCAATTCAAAATCAAACTTTTACTAACCTGGCCAATCGAGATTGCAGCGGATGAAGGTCCCACAACTCCCATGACGACGACAACTGCAGACTCTGTCAAAAGAACTTTGGATGAACCCTAGAAGAACTTAGAAGAACTTCGGACGAACCCTAAATCCCCAAAATTATTCCCCAATTTGTGAAATGGATTGCACTTTGGACAAACCCTAAAAGAACTCGGAAGAAACTTCTTCCACTATCAATCCCTAATTCGATAAAGTAATAATTCCAATCCCAATTTTGGTTTAAAACTTTCCTTTTGTTTGAATTTAAAAAATTCAATTATCAACGTCAATTGTGCCCCTAACTCAGTCAGCCTAGAAGAACTCAGAAGAAACTTCTTCCACTGTCAATCCCTAATTCGATAAAGTAATAATTCCAATCCCAATTTTGGTTTAAAACTTTCCTTTTGTTTGAATTTAAAAAATTCAATTATCAACGTCAATTGTGCCCCTAACTCAGTCAGCCACGTCAGTTAAGAAACTGACTCCAGCGTCCACGTCAAACACACACTTAACGTCGTTTGCCCCAATTTAACGGAAAGGACCCAATTGTTGCAATTTTCAAAAAATTGGGACCCAATTGAGAAACCAAAAAAAAGGGACAAAATTGAGATTCCATGCAAAAAAAGGGACTTCCTGAATAATTAAACCTATTAAAAATAGAATTATGCATAGAAGCAAAAAATGTGTCTTAGCCAAGAAAAATAGTAAATATTCACATTGGTGGCTTCTCGTCTTCCATTGAATAGTTTTTTTTTTATATGCTTCAAAATGGTATTTGGTATGCTCATATTTCTTTCCTTTTAAAAACATTGCATATAGTAACAGAATGCTATGTCATGCTTCTTAATGGAAAATTTATTCCAAGTGTTATTTGGTGATCTTTTTCTCCTTCTGAATACAACTTCTAATGAATTCAACAAAAGGTATCAACTTCTGTGATTTCATTGTCTTTTATAACCTTTTTTTTATGAAATTTTGTTTTGTTTGTTATTTTAGCATGAATTTGGTTTAATCCCTCATATTTTTGTATTTGTTTCTTTTTCTCTTTTATGCAATTTTCAATCTAATGAGATATGTGGTTAAACTTTGAAGTTCGAATTTCATTTGAATGTCAATGTTTATAATATACTTATTATAGAAAAGTATTTTGGATGAATTGATTCTATCATTGGTTTTTAGTAATATAAATATACAAATTGATAACCTAATTGGAAAGAGTTAAAGGGAATAAACTCCACCAATTTAATATCAATTATTATAATATCAATTATAATAATTGATATTTACACTACCAATTAAAGTAAATAAAGGGAAAGTAAATATACAAAAATTAGCTAATAAAGACTAATTATTACAATTTAAAACTAATTATTATAATTGATATCCTCCCGCAAGTTGGACGATCTGGAAGAGATATGCAACTTGGACAGTAATGAGTCAAACCGAGAATGAAGCAGGGAGGCTTTGTGTTCTGCTTCAATTGAGGAACACCCAATTTACATCTTTGAACGCCGTGTGAAGATGATCCTTTAACTGCTTGAGGTGGCTGCGAGATGCCTTGGCATAGGTGCGCTGGAGAAGCGTTCAGAGATCATGTGATGTCGTTGTTTGAGACACCAGGGATGCCACTTCAGGGGAGAGAGTGGTGAGGAGAGTACCGTATATAAGACGGTCTTGTCGACACTAGGTTTAATAAGCAGAATTCAGAGTTGGAGGTACAACGGTGGTGGAGATCGTCATCGGCGGCACAGGAAAGGATCCATCTGGATATTTTTGAGAAGATCATAGCCATCAAGAAGAGCTTCAACTTGAAGTTTTCAAGTGAGGTAATTTGAGGGTAGAAGCTTGGTGACACTGCTAAGGGTGATGCAAGTGAATGGGTTTGATGGCTCATGAGGATTGCTAATAGATGAAGAGTTGTCGTTGGCCATGGGAGGCAAAAAGAAAGGAAGGAGCGACGTCCTGTGTTGAAGAAGATAAAAAAAACAAAGAGGATCGTGAATGGCAAAAAGTTTATGACCAAACCATCCATGAACAAGTAGAAGATAAAAGACATCGGATGAAAAAGAGACTTTTAGGGGGTCGTTGGTGGCGGCGGCCATAGGCCACCAACGACAACAAAGACAGAGTAGAATGTTCTAATATCTTATAGAAAAGTATTTTGGATGAATTGATTCTATCATAATTTTTCAGTAATATAAATATACAAATTGATAATCTAATTAGAAAGAGTTAAAGGAAATAAATTCCACCAACTTAATATCAATTATTATAATATCAATTATAACAATTAATATTTAATACTAAGAATTTAACTAAATAAAAATAAATAAATATATAAAAATTAACTAATAAAAATTAATTATTATAATTTAAAACTAATTAATTATAATTGATACTTGCAATAAAGTTTTCAAATTTATGCATTGAGGTTCACTTAAATACACATTGATAAAAAGTCGTGACAGTAAGATTCATACGTTCAACGTAAGAAAATATTGAAAGTCTAAAATGCTACATAAAAATCATCACATCCATATCGAAACGAATGTTAAATGGTGATAATAAGATTGAGATTAATATTGATAGGAGTTGAAGAGCTAGATTGAGTTTATGCCTCTTTAACATTAACGAAATCTGGATTGTTCTTTATGAATATCTAAAATCTTATTTTCATTCTCATATATTAATGTGTTTGTTTAGAGATTAGAGATAATTTATGTAAAGAAATAATTATTTAATTTACATAATAGTTATATTTTATTTACTATTTCCATAAAAGTGATTGTTTTTGCTCTTTTCAGTAAATACTGAAAAAAATTGAATTAACGGTAGATTTGCTTTGAAAATGAGACCATTTCCCTCTAAATTATTTTAGGTTATTTTTAATCTGTATTATATTTTAATATTAAAATAATCATAACAAAAATAAGCTAAGATTAAAGAAAATATAATATAAACTTATTTAATTAAATATAAACTTTTTAATAATTTAAAATTAAGAGGGTGTGAAAACAAAAATAAATATTAAAACAAATAACTATTAAACGGAACGTATATATATATATATATATATATATATATATATATATATATATATATATATATATATATATATATATATATATAATTTTATTTTAACGATAAAAATTAAGAGTTTTCTAACAGGTTTTATTTTCAAAATAAATAAGTTGCAATGTTAGTTAAATTTAATTTTTATTAATGGTTTTATTCTTTCAAGAACTTACATAATTTAAAATATATGTAATATTGATTGTTTTGACATATGTGGTTAGTATAAGGCTGAATTGTAGAGGTTCGTGTCATATAAATATGATTAAACCTGTTTTGTAGTATTATGCAGACTCGTTGGATGAGCATATACTTGCTATGTGAGGCTAAAGTTAGAGAGTTACTGACTTGGTTGTCCCTATGTGAGAGTAGACTCATTGAGAGAAACCAAAGTCAGGGGATTCACTAACTTGACCTTCGCATGGGCTATGATATGATTAATGGGCGAGCTCAAAGTCAGAGAATTACTGACTTGGTTGTCCCTAGGTGAGAGTAGACTCATTGAGAGAAACCAAAGTTAGGGGATTCACTAACTTGACCTTCGCATAGGCAATGATATGATTAATGGGCGAGCTCAAAGTCAGAGAATTACTGACTTAGTAGTCTTTGGGCGTGATCAAAGTCAAAGAATTCACTAACTTAGTATATGCTTTAACATTGTGGGTTCAATAAAGAGGTATCTTGAACTCTAATAACTATTTACACTCAATTAGAGTAGAATGAGTTATGTGTTGAGAGTCGTACTAGTGCATAAAAAGTGTTTAACGTCGTGCGTTTAACATCTAACGAAAGAAAATTTAATTTAAAAAATGATTGGTGATATTTTTGTAAATAAAACGTCATTATAGAAGTTGATTCCCCCAAGCTCAGACATCAAATAAGGTATAGAAGTAGGTCACTCCATATCAGACGTAAGGTCCAAAAATACCTCATTTTAAGCGCAATATTAATTTTTTTTACGACATAGATGTCGGCCCCCTCAAATTAGACGTCAAATTCTCTTTTAGACATTGACCCCCTAGTTCAAACGTCAAAAAGGTCCAAAAATATCTCAATTTAAGTGTCAATATTATTTTTTTACAACATAGACATCGACCCCCAAAATTAGACGTCAAACCCTCCTTTAGACGTCGCCCCCCAGATTAGATGTCAAAAATGTTCAAAAATAAACGTCGGTGTCCCCTAGATCAAACGTCAAATCCTCTACAAAATCAGAATTGAAAGGTCACTTTTTCAGACATTAGACATCGAATCTCCTTTCCCAAACATCAATAAGCTACGAAAATACCCAAAAAGTAGCGCCAGAATGGATTATTTTACCAATTAGACGTCAAATCTAGAGGGGGGCCGATGTCAAATGCCTTTTTAAACCCCAAAAACTCATAATGCCTACCTCACTTTCTTTCGCATTTTCGTTTGGGTTTTTGTTTCGTTTGTGTTCACCATTGCTACTATAAGGTATGTTTGATTAATTTTCTTCCAATTAATTTATTTTGCAGCGATTAACTTTAGTTTGCACCGATTAAATTTTGTTTGCACCGATTAATTTTGGCTTATGATGTAGTTTTATTTGTGAGTTTATAAATCTTGGCGGTGGCAGTGAGTGCCCAATCTCCATTGCTTGAAACTCATAGGATATACAATTTTATGATGTGCAATAATGATTTTTTGTATTTCAAGAGTGGTAATACTGTAGAAACAAATCAGTTTAAAAAAAAACAAAACAAAATGGGTGTTGGTTTAGGAGAGGTCCGACGTTAAAATTGACATCTGAGTAAGGGGATCCTACGTTCAATTGACGTCTCCCAATAAGACGTCAGATTTGGATTGGATCTTGAATGTTGAAAATAACAGACTTCAAAAGCCTTTTTTGCAGTAGTGGTAGAGAGGTCCTCATCTGTGGACACTGGTTAGGTCCTAGGCGCAAAGGAGATTAACCTTGTGAGTAGTAATGTGATAGCCACTTTGTTAATGACTTTATAGTGGATAAATACTACTATAAGTGCACGCTTATAGTGAAACCTAATGTCAAAGACATGTATCCGAATAATTATGTCTTGTGGCAACTAAATATTTGTCTTGATATGAGTTATTGTATTGTATAAATGTTTAGATTAGATCTTATATGGTTTAATTGTTTTAGAAAACCTTTTTACACATTAACTTACTCTATCATTTTCTTTTGGTGTTTCTTTATGTCTTTGTGATTTTCTTTTGGAATGATCACTTTATTAGTGTGAGTAGATGATGATTAAGTGTTAAAGCATCTTTGATGAAAGATGATAATGCGATAGAGTTTTCTTTTATAGACGTCTAGTAACTATTGATAATAATTTTAAATATATTTTATTATAGAGATATTCAATATATTTCTTTGTTGAGATAATTTTTTTATTTATCAATTTTATTATGTTTTATTTTATTATTTGTAGACGTGAAATCGGTATATTATATTTAACTAATTGAATCATACTTTTAGCATAAATACATCTTACCTATGATAGTTTAAACAAGATTAACAAAACTTTTCTTAAATGGATTTCTTTTTATTAAAGGCTATAAAAAATTGAACAAATATATTAGTATTTATATACACACTCACCAACTTTACTCAACTATGTAATTATTTAATATATATTAATAATCATAACTCTAATGGTTTATATACTTTAAGGTAGAAAGAAGATGAGTGTATATTTTGCTTTATTATGTTAGTCCAAGAATAAAGTGTAGTATTAGGGGGCGGTGGTAGTTGAGATAAAGTTGGTGACAGGTTCTCATAAAGTATATTGGTTCGGCAATTGATTGAGGATGAGGTGGCATCAAACACTGCTCTTGACCTGCACACACTGTGGATAATGGCTACATCTGAAAACAAGAAAAACAAAAAGAATTTGTGTTGTGGGTATTGACATACCTACTTGATTGGACAATGGGTGGAGGAAAATGGTGTTTACACTTGCTTTTTGTTCCTAAGTGGTGCAATAAGAGAGTCTCCCTTGTCCTAGTGCAAGCTCCATTAATCAGAGGGTGGTGACAGAGCAAACACTTTTTTGGAGGATGTTGGGCTATAAAACCCGATGAGATGGAAGGCTTGATGGCAGTGTGAAATAGAGAATCAATGGAGGGTGTTGTGAAGTTTGCATGCCTTGTTGGGTTTGTGGTGCTTGTGAGTGTTGCAAAGGTGGATAGTGCTGGGGAATGTGGAAAATCTACTACCCCAGATAATGAGGCTATTAAGCTTGCTCCATGTGCTTCAGCAGCACAAGATGAGAATGCTAGTGTTTCTCAGAGTTGCTGTGCACAGGTGAAGAAAATAGGGCAGAATCCTAGCTGCCTCTGCGCAGTTCTGCTATCAAACACAGCTAAAATGGCTGGAGTCAACCCTCAGATTGCTGTCACCATCCCAAAGCGTTGCAACCTCGCTAATCGCCCTGTTGGTTATAAGTGCGGACGTAAGTTTCATTCTCCCTTCTTTTATCAATCTATAACTCACAACTCAAGTTATAGTTCTCAGAACAATTACAAGTACTTGTAATAAGTTATAACGTCCAATTATACTTTATGTTAAAACTGGATAAAAAATACTACTAAACTATAATAAAAGAGTGGTTTACTATAAATAAGTATTAGAACATATATATTGCTATATATGATTTCTCCTCATTATTTTTGGCAGATAATTATTTAACTAGCTATGTGAATGCAAATTCTGATTTAAACTTTTGCAGCTTACACACTGCCTTGAAAGAGTGAAGGTTGTTACGGAAATGAAAGATGAGAGAAGGCGGAAATAGACTATATATATGGCCATCAGCTGCTACAAATGTGACTAGACTCCATGTTTGTTGTATTGTATTTGTAATTTCCAATTGAATAAGACCCAGCAGCTCTATGCATGAATAAAATATTTACTTTATGTGTTTTGTTTCATGTCACTGTTTATTTTCTTTTTTGTCTAAGTATATCTCTCATCTTTTAAATTATTTCAAAAAAAAAGTTGTGTGTGTTTAAAATATATATATTTAAATTATAATTAACACAATATTTCATTGTCTAATATTCGATAATAAAATATTTGATATATTTTAACACCTTCACTCAAATTGGTGTATGGATATCATACATTTTCAACTTGAATAGAGACTCATTAAACAATTTTCTTGACACTCCTTTGGTGAGCCAACTGCAATTTTAATCTTACAAAAAAAATGAAATTATTTCAGTTTCAAACTTCTCTTTGATGATATGTCTATCAATTTCCACATACTTTACTATATCATATTGTACAAGATTGTGAACAATTGCTATACTTGAAGTATTATCACATTACAAATTCATAGCTTGATTTGGTTTAAAACCCAAATCTGAAAGGAATTGTTTTCTCCACATAGATCCAACTTTGTCTTCTTCGCAGATCCAACTTCCAAATTGAGCTTCTTCATCTATTCGGTGCATTTCTTTTTCTTCTTTCTTTTGTTGTTGCATTTTCGTTGCTAAAAATAGGTGCATTTTGTTCCTTTGTTCAACCTTTTTTCATTTATTGTATGTTTGTAGTTTTAGAATTAAATTGCATGTATAGAATTAAGATTTGTATGCTTAGAAGTGTGAGGAAATAAAAAGTGTTTTGGACAAGATAAAGTATGGATCTACAACTGAATTTTGTAAAATCGGATTTTGAAACAAAAATACCTTCATCAAATTTGGAAAACCTATTTTAGTTTTTTTCGAATTTCGAAATCTAATAAAAGCTAAAATCAATTTTTCAATTCCGATAAAGACATTTTCTTTTGAGATCCGATTCTGGGTTTTTATCTACATGTAATTGGATTTTGTTTTTTTTCTTCTACGTGGCGTATAAATACATACTTCTTTATCATTTAGAAATGAATAAATACTTTTACTAATTACAGAATATATATCTTTTGAGATATTGTTGTTATATTTCTACTGCGAGCACAAACATATATTATATATATTAAATAAATATTAGGAATGTGGAAGTTAAAAAGAGAAAACAAATATCAAAAGTTAAGATTTGATATTTTTTGTTTATTTAAATATAAAAAAATTTACAACTATATTTATATTTTAGTCAGTACCGGAAAAAACATGTGAAAATAATTAGAGTGATTAAATTTAAATAATTGAGGTATACTTTTATTTGAAGTGATATTTTTATTCTTCTTGCATGTAAGAAAAAGAAAATTAAAAAATGGAACAAATTTCACATAAAAATAAAATAAAAAATAAAAATAAATTAATAAATATATACTTTAAAGTCATTTTGATGTAGTTAAGATATGCTTATCAAAGGTCCTAAAATATATTAAGGGTTAGTCTGTATTAAGGAATATTTGATACGAATATTTTAGATACTTCTTAGTTAATATTCATTTATAGTATTTAGATTCATGTTTGATTTATCATTTATGTATGTAAGTGTAATAAATATCATATGAGATGATCGCGATGTTGAATACATGTTTGTAGCAAAAATATATAAAAATTAATTTTTTTAATGATTTAATTTTATTTTAAATAAGATTTATAATTTAAATTTTATGTGATTAAAATTTGTTTCATTGTTATAATTTGAAAGACTTAATAAAACATTAAAATTTAATAAATATTATATTAAAATTTTCAAAAACCATATTCAAGTCTTTATAATTGAACATGTAAACTTTATTTGCTATTATTGGAATTGATGCATTTAAAAAGTCCACTCATCGTTAAAATTGATTTCATTATTATTATTATCAATGTGTGTTTTTCAGTATATAAAACTACAACATAGAAATCAATCATAAAAATTGTAAATTATAAAATAACATGAGACAAAACAAGTATCAGATGTAAAAATCCAAATTCGATAAAGCAAGTGTTGGATATCAAAATTCGAATATCACTTTATCAAATCTTAAAATTCGATTTTTCTTTCATTTGATACGTGGTTTTTCACTTTCAAATGTTAAAATCTGATTTCTGTCAAAATCTGATTTTTTTATAAGATAGATGAAAGACAAATCAGATTTTGATATTAATAAAAGGTAATCAAATTTAAATATTTGATTAGGTCTTTATCAAATTTTAAAATCTGATTAAGATTTATGAGTTTTGCAATTAATTTTTGCACTTGTTTGATGCAAGAAGCTTGAAAAAAATTATTCCACGTGTTTAGAACACTTCTTACCGAACAATCTCTCTCAAGGACCACAAAAAAGGAGAAAATGAAAGAGGATGCAAGAAGACAACATATTGTGGCTTTTGAAGAGCTCTCTGTTAAGTTTCTGGCAGGTGTACCAGATCGTTATCAAGTAATATAAACGGGTAAATCCGAGTATCGTTTTCCCAAAGGACTCTTAGGCCTTAACTTTCATGTAACCTAATCGCATAAGACTTTGAGAAAAGAATAAATTTGGTGGTTGTATGCTAAGAACAAAAATAAACATACAATGCAATTGATTCAATTGGTTTTGAGAACTATGGATGAATGGTGTTGTTGGGGCTTACAATTTCATCTTATCCACTCTCATATATCTACTCTTCTTATTTAATTCACTTGTTTATCTAATTGTCATGCAAACTTTCTTAATTACCCTTAGCCCAATTCCTTGGTGAAAAGAGTCTATTACTAATTACCGGCTTGCTATCCCTAGCCTTCCCTAGTAACTAATAATGCAATGCGTTCTGAAGCAAATGCAACTGACCGTCCTATCCCTATCCCTAGGCGATATTGGCATAATCAAGGAATGTCCCACCAGTTCATGACATTACCGTACGTCCCCATATTGATAAAGACAAACATCATTTACTGAATGAGTTAAACAATAAAAGCATTGAGCGCAGATGCGAACCCAACAATTGATAAACAAGTATATGACAANCATATGAAATAAATAAGAATTTCAATATATATNAGAGTTTCNAAAGATTACATTGTTCCCCAACAACAAAGNGTTTAGTTCANNATAATCATGGTGAAACTAGATGAAAATAATGAAAGAATGAAAGAGATAACCCTAAACTTGGTTGAATGGAGCCTAAGCATCCAAGGAACCTCCTCCAAGGTGTGTGGAATAGCTCTGGACGTTCTCTCTGCCAAAAGGAATCCTTCTCTAATTCGCACTAGGGCTATATATAAGCCCAAAAAGTTAACAGATAGATAACAAAAAGATTTACAGAATCTAGCTAAAAAAACAGACAACCACCCGGGCGCCTAAATTCACCGCTCAGCGGTTTGCCTCTTGCCGCTTTCACCGCTCAGCGGTTTGCCTCTTGCCGCTTTCACCGCTCAGCGGCTAGTCTTGCCGCTGAGCGGTTTTCCTCTAATCGCTCTGAGCGCTCAACGGACCATTCTGACGTTCAACGGCTTGTTTAACCTTTTTTTTCATCATTTTTCTCCTTCCACTACAAAAACAATGCTATTTAGTGGAGGTTTTTTTTTTGATTTACGAAGGTTTTCACTCTCTGCAAAGTAAATTCCGGGAGTTATTTAAACTCCCGCAGTTTGAGTCGCCACAAACTATCTGCGAGGGTTTTTCGCAACCCCTAGTATCACATTCAATTTGCGAAGGTTTTTTTGTAGAGGGTAAAAACTTTCTCTATTAATAGTTATTATTTTGTGGGAATTTTTAACTTCCTTTATTTTCAACTATTTAATTACAAAAAATATCTGCATTTTTAATGCCAATTTTTGGTATTTATATATGATATTTAATTCACTAGCTTGCTGAATTAATAAAAAAATAATAATAAAATATATAAAATTGTAAAATATCCAAAAGTAATTCAAAAATAAATTTATTGGTGATTTAAAATAACATACATTCATTCGTTGATAATTACAATGTAAATATAAAAAAAAAAATACATAATGTTTAAATAATATTACAAGATTGACAAAAAAATTCTAGAATGGTCAAAAACTATAAGACCAATTAAATGTTTTACTGTAATTCACATTGTAGTGCTTATATACAGAGTCGTACTTGCTCAGGAACACCTTTGCTACTTCTGTGCCAGTCACCATTGCCGTCAATAAAGGTAATAGTAGTGCGCTTGTCCACATGATTAAAAGGCAAGAAATGCACCTCGATGATTCCTGTTTTTGCCTGACATGTCAAAATAGAATCCAATTACATTGTTAAGCCACTTAGTTTGCTTTCATTTCGTGTTAACATATAAAAGGGTGTGAATCATTATACCTCCTTGAGGTCACTTAAAATTCCCACAATTGATGATGAATCAATGACATCCTGGTTTTCAGTCCTTGAAGCTCTAGCTGCATATAGGATAGGGGTGTCCTTGTCCATGCCCCTGGGGAAGACCTGTATTGCAAGAAATCCATTATTAATATTGTTATGTAAGCACAAGATACCTCTGGTCTTAAACCATTAAGCATAGGAATGAGAAAAGAAAAGCATGCATCTCAGGAAATAAGAGTATAAAACCTGTCAATGAATAGTATTATCTTGTTATAATATTTTGGGAATGTAAAGAAATCTACTTTAGTCACTAACCTCAATCAAGTTCTTATCCACAGTAAGTTTTAATCTCAACCATTACTTGAACACATCAAGATTATTCCATGCCCATTTGCATATCAAGAACACAATGATGCCAAACACTCCTTATTGGACAGGAGCTTCCTAACTCCATCTTCTAGCATCTCTCTCAGCACAAGATATTTTTTGTTTTCCTAGAAAAGAAACAATTTACGAAGAGATGAAACAAAAGTATTAATATCATTTTCTAAATAATTACGAGACAAAAATATCAATATCATTTCTATTATGAATGGATGACAATAAATTGTAAAGATGACAGAGAAATTGTGCATACGAAAGTATAAAACAAGTTATACTAAAAAAACTAGCCTAAATCTAAATCAAAGGAATTAAACATATATAAAAATAACCGAATAACCTCGACTTTGTATAGTCCTTTTAGTCGTATAATGCATATATTCAAGAATCGATTTTAACTTCCATTAATTTAAATTATATAAATTAACGGAACACGTAACAACAATGGAGCAAGTAAAACTATGCAACCTTGATTCTTGATGCATGTGCCTGAGATAGGATAAAATAGGTTACAGTATAATGATTTAGATCACAGAATAATGTTGAGGGAATTGCTCAGAACTCAGAAGGTGTATATTTTATATTGATTCAAGAGTTAAATACATATAAGTACAACAAAGGCAATAAATACAAAACTAACAAATCTGTAATCATGTAACCTCCTTTGACTTCAAATGATAGTCACGAATCATAAGACCCATTTCCAACAAATATATTCAGAATTAAAAGAGGTTAGAAAAAAAAAAATTTCATGGTGAGTAGAGAGAAAAAGTTTTACTTGTAGACAGGACAGAATACAGCCAGAGGTAACAACCAGCCAGGTGCATCATTTGAGGTGAGTGATGACCACTTTTGGTTCTCATGACACTTCTTTATAAAATTCCAAAGGGTAATAACAAGTTCAGTTTTGTAAGCAAGAACAGTCATAATTCGCTGAAGTGGCAGCTTGCCGAAGGTAAC
This sequence comes from Vigna radiata var. radiata, assembly GCF_000741045.1. Lineage (NCBI taxonomy): Eukaryota > Viridiplantae > Streptophyta > Magnoliopsida > Fabales > Fabaceae > Vigna > Vigna radiata. Next base: position 146,653 of record NW_014543822.1, on the reverse strand, counting down.
ATGGAAATCATGCAATATTTTTAAACAAAGAACATCATACCCCAAAGAGCATCCCTCTTTATAAGTGGTGGCATAGGTATGTCCTTTTCTATTTTTTTGTGCTCCTGGTATGCAACAAGAACAAGTTAGAAATTAATTGCTCAGAAGAATAAGGATTCATATAATTTAATATAAAATACCAATCAGTTCAATAAACATTTTCTAAATAAGTAAACATAAAACTACTGATACTAGAAAGAAAAACAATACCATTATCCATCAGGATTTTGTGCTTTTTCAATGTAATGGATTGCTTTAGAAATGCAATAATCAATTTCCTTTCTTCTTAAATTTCTAAACAGAGTCAATCCCTGCATTGCCGATGATATGCACTCAACATACCTATTTCACAAACATTTCATACAATAAGTAGAGAGAATTGGAGAAAATATGAAAGGAGAGAGGACATACCTATTTCAAAACATTTCACGCGGCGAGCTTTGTCATCTTTGAGGAGAGAGGACCTGCTACTAGAGTCTGCAGTGCCTGGGCCTTCTCCACCGTGACGGAAGGTTGATCGCGGTCCACGTCCTTATCGTTGGAATATGAAACGAAACATTGGGCTTGGGTCTCATCGTCTTCTTATCCTTAGTTGCCATAGTGAGTCCAGGTGTGGTCAGACTCGTTTCAGAAACCAGTTGAAACCCATCCTCCTCCATCTGAGTGCTTCGCCGAATGCCCAGTTTTTTCCTCCTCCCAATGCCTCCGGAACTCGTCCATGGATGCATCAAACCACTCCATATTAAGATCTTTCACGTTCACAAGGCAGTCATAGGCGTCATCGACGTCGGCAGGGAACGCTGCGTGCGCCACAACTCCGATGGCCTCTAGCATCGATGGTGACTCCCTCGCGATTTTCAACAGCAACCGCTAGGTTATCGGGACTGGGAGCCTTCCTGGACGCTGCCTCCTCCTCATTGTGGTAACCTCACTCTTATGCTAGGGTTTAAGAAAAAAGAGGAAAAGGCTTGCGTGAAGAAGAAAGGGGGAAAGGTGCAAAATGTGGGAAAAATAAAATAAAAATGTAAGTTGGGTATGGGAAATTTTTCGGAAAGGTGGGAATTAGAGAACATAGGAGGGAAGATACGTTTTGAAAAATTTAAGTGAAAAGAGAAGTTGGAATGGTAAAAAGGTGTATTTAATCCGTGGAATCATAAACCTCCTCAAAAAACAATCAAAACTCCCACTATTATCAGCACTTAGATCAATTCTTTTAATTATACTACATAATGTTGATTTGCGGAGGTTTTCTACAACCTCTCCAAAATAAACCCCGCAGTATAACAATTTTTTTTTGTAGTGTTCTTTCATGGGTCTAAGTCCACTTTACTTCATTTTCATCTTTAATTCATCCAAAAACCCTGCGAAACAATGCAAAACAAGTATAATATCTCTAAAACCAACTTTTGACTCTCAAGAGACTCAACTTAAGTGTTTTACTTGATTTAGAGATCATTCTAAGCCTCAAAGGGTGTGTTTTACTATCAAATTTAAGTATGAAAATAATCGTTTTTAGACCGTTATCACAACCCCAAACTTAGAACTTTGTTTGTCCTCAAGCAAACAAGACAAAACTTGGCTTTCCACTTCTTCATCAAATAATTCACACTTGCAAACCTTCTTTTCTCATGACAAGTTATTATACAATTTCAAATTTCAGTGGAATCCTACAAAGATGTATGTATGTTTTCATTCCAAATTGATTCACATAATCAATCTTTTTCCAATAGATGTTTTGTTCATGAATGATCAATCAACTAAACATAGATGTAAACATGGATTTAACAATTCTCACCAAGCAAGTGTTTCACTCAATCACTCAAATGTTTAGGAGGTCATTCTACACTCTACTGTTCACATGTCACATAAAACAATATTGTCATTCATCTAAAACAATCAACATCTTTCACATGCATACGTCATCACAAGGACTTTTTCCAAGGCTTCTATTGTGGCTGGGCTAACAAGAAAATTGGGTTTTCTGGAATACAAAATCGTTGAGTTAAGAGAGTTTAAATCATTATTCAAAGTTCAAGCACACTCTCTTTTTAACCAATCTCACTCATTCCCAACTTTTCCCTTTTACATTGAGTTCTTTTTAACATGCATAAACTCTTTTCTTCTTTTCTTTTCTTTTTCACATGCATTTTTTTTTTCATCTTTTGAACTCAATGCTTTTCTTTTTATTTCCGTTTGCCTTTCACTTTTCCCATTCAACCCCAAACTTGAACCTTTTCAATACATATAATTATTCTCAACCCTAACTCAAGGTAAATCAATTCAAACAAGGGTTTTCATGCTGTTTAAGGTCAAGGTTCAAAAAGGTATCATTTACAATTCTTTGGGTGAAAATTTGGCTAAGTAAGGGATTTCCAAGCATGGCCTTGATCATATGACATACACATGCAATTCAATCAATTTTCAAGATTAAGTCAATACCATTCATGATTCTCTATGAACAGTGCACACAATAAAACTCTGAAGCTCAATACCTCACATAATCAGGCTTTCTCACTTCTCACATGAATCCTGCTTAGCAAAAAAATCACAATCATGAATCANTTACTCATCTGTTCTCATAGCTAGTGAACCATCAACCTGGATATCAACATTCAGACATTCTCAATCATCATCCATAAACAATCATCAACAATAAACAACTCATCATGCAATAAATTGGAACCATTATCCGAATAAGTGTACAAGCCAAGCATAGACTCAAGCATAAGTTCAACCTATACTACTAATTCAAAGTACAAAGAAAAAGGAAAAGAAAAATCCCTGTCAGTACTTGGCATCCATCAGTAGATGCCATCAACGAAGATCCTCATCTGAGCTATCATCATCCTCACCCTCCTCGGCATCCTCAAAATCTTCATCATCATCCTGGTCATCACCCTGTACTCCTGAAGTTCCAGCAGCTCCGGATCCACTACCATGTGCCTGTCCTCGAGACCAAGCCATCACACTACGAAACTCATCCATAGTCCACCTGTGCACTGGTGGTTGGTCATATAATCTCATTATCATCTCGGCAGTGGCCTCCTGCCCTCTGTAATGGACTTCATCCTTACCTCCATCAGAGACATGTACATGTCTCTCATCTGGAATGGCTTAGGCTGCTCTGCTGATGCATCTGCAGGCTCATCCTCCTGCTGTGCTGCTGCCCTCCTAGGACATCTCCTAGGGACTACTCCAGCTGGCTCATCCCCTCTACAATATTGACTAAAATAGGAGGCATTAATAGCACTCCTTGGCCTCTCAAACGGTGGAACTGAAGTGTTTACCCCTGTTTGCTGGCACAAATAGGTAATCAGGGACGAATGTGCCAGTGGCATCCTGCTGCTCATAGTGTTGGCGCAGCTCATAATCTCACTAGTGATAATCTTCCCAACGTTCACGTCCATCTGCCTCAACATACAGTAGATGACCAAAATCTGATGCAAAGTGATATCAGAAACATGAGAGCAAGGCTGGATGTTTGCATGTGTAAATGCCATCCAGTATTTAGCTAGGGGAGTTAAGTCTGCCTTCAAGATGTTCACCGGTGCTCTGTTTGGGTTTCTCTGAAAATGCCTCCAAGGGATGCACATAACCCGCTCAATCTCCTCATAATCCCGGGCCTCCCCTAGTATAGCAGCATACATGCACTGCTCTCCTGGCCACTCAGTCCCCAGAAAAGCGTTGATGGTATCAGGATCATAGTTGATCAAGTGTCCACGTACATAGCTCATGTACCTTCCTGCGGACACTCCTCCTCTCGGCAAGACATTTTCACAAAACTCTTTCACCAACTCAATACTAGCTGGTGCTGGATAGGTCGTCAGTCTCTCCCAACCTCGCCTCTCAATCTCCAGACCAAATTCTGGAGCCAAGTCAGGAATGTACATGGCTTTTCTCTCTATCAGCAGTCGCCTTTCCTGGACTATAGCAAAGTGTTCCTCATGTTTCCTTGAAAGGAACCTTGAAGAATAGAATCTTCTAGGTCTCTCTGGTTCCTTCCTCTTATTGCCCATTGTCTTAACTCTCTTTGAAGTAGACATTCCTGCATAAATCAATTTCATCCAACAAAATTCACAGAAACATCATTAGAGGTTAGTGCATCATCAAATCATATAATTGTCTATGGAAAAACAGGGCTCTTCATCACTCAAACATCCAAAAATTTCAATTCTTAGGCAAAACAGCTGCAAACCGCCCAGCGTCAAAGGACACCGCCCAGGCGGTTTGCCTCAGATCGCGCCACCGCCCAGGGCCAAAAAATACCACTCAGCGGTGGCGGCTAGGGTTTTCCAAAATCCTTGCCTATTTGATCCTAATCTCCAATCTTTTGCTAGAATAATCAATCCAGACCAAAATCATGCAATTTAATCGGTTCAAACAGTTCCTATTCTATTAATTTATGCATAGAAATCAAAAGCCCTAATTTATCATGTTCCTAAGCATGTTTTTCAACAAATCCCAAATTAGAAACACCAAACAATGAAATTGCATACTTACTTGAGTGAAAATTATGAATGCTTGCAGAAAAGTTACTTAATTGATGATGTATGTCCTCTCCAATGCAAGTTCCTCAACCAAAAACCCCAAACTTTGACAAAGTAATGGTGAAAAATTGAATTTTTGGTGAGTGGGTGAATGAGATAGTGAGGAAATCTCTCTAAAATGCTTTTGAAAGTGAAAGAAAGGTGTTAGGGCTTAAGGAGACCACTCAAGCGAAATGCAAAGAAGAGTTTCAAAGTGTCAAATGTGAAAACCCGCTCAGCTTTTAAGCAAAGCCAAACCCCTCAGCACCGCAACCGCTTAGCGGCAAAATGCACCGCTCAGCGATTTGCGCGTGATTTCTGTTCTTCCTCTTTTTGCTTTCTTTTGAGTAATCTTTCCCTCTAGCACATAATTTCAACCTTCAATTTCTCAAATATATACCTTTCCCCTCTCAGATGCAATCATCAACATGTAATGCACTTAACACAGGATTAAAACAGAACAATCAATTGGATTGTCTTCCACGTAGCGCTTGTTTAACGTCACGAGCCTGACCCAAACCTGTTTAGCACTCATCAGTAAGTGCTTCTCCTTCCAACACCCTTCAGTAGGTGTTCTTACCTTTTATCCTTTAGTAGATACATAAAAATTTTAGCGTCCCTCAGAAGATGCTACCTAATACACAAAATATAAAAATTGTTCATGATTACATCACCAAGATTCAAAAATTTAAAGTACAAAAATATTGTTCTTGGATCACTAGGATGCCTCCCCTTGCTTGATATTCTTTTCTTTTTCTTCTTCCTGCTGAATTTTTTCAGAAAATTGAGAACACCAAGCACCTGTTTCCATATATCAATCATAGGAACTTTGATCTCCACTTTCTTGAAGATCTCCATAAAGCACTTAAACTTTTTTTTTCCTATGATATTTCTTTTGATGAGGAAGAGGTTTTGCATATGATCTTTTCTTCTTTCCTCTCTTCCTCTTTTTTTCTTAATCTTCTCCTTCCTCCAGTTTTTTTTCTTTTTTTCTTTCTTCCTTTATTTTCACAATTTTTCTCTTTTTTTCTTTTCTCTCAACCACTGCTTTTTCTCCCTTATCATCATTATCTTCCTCAACCAACGTTTCTGTTTCTTCTTCCTTTAAATCTCTCTCTATCTTTTCTTCCACATTCTTTTCCCTTTTTTTCTCCATGTTTTTCTCCTTTATTTTCTCCTCATATATCTCTATCTCTTTTTCCTCTATATTTTCCTCCTCAACAACCTTATCATTTTCAGAGATAGTGGCTTGATATTCCTATTTAGGGTTAACTTCAGTATTAGCCCTAATAATACCCAGAGACTTCAACACGCAAGAGATTTGTTCCATCTGTAAACGTTCTTCAACGTCCCCTAACGTTTCTCTTGGCAAAAAAAGATTGTTGCTTCTGTAAACGTTGTTCAGCTTCCCCCAACGTTTCTTTTTGCGAAGAGGAATGTTGCCTAAATATGCTTTGATACATGTATGAGTGAGGTTCCCACCAATGGTTGAAATTATTTTGGTAGAATTGACTGCCCATATAATAAAATTCTTGTCCATACTGCATCCTGCAAACATTAGGCACAAAACCCTAGTAGCATTTTTTTTATATATTTTTTTTTTAAAAAAATAAAAGGATAAAAAGATATATACAATCAAGTCAAACTTAATCAGTTTACACTACT